>NC_026000.2:2023441-2102345 GCF_000442705.2 Elaeis guineensis
GGTGAGTCGAGCTCGAGTTTAATTCGAATATAATGAGCTTAACGAATTCGATCTTGAATAAAATTTTTTCAAATACGTTCGAATCCGAACGAACTCGAACTAAACAGTAGTTCGAAACAGTTAATCCCAAACAATGATGTATTTGATCGTGTTCGATTTATTAACAGCCCTAATCATAACATTCTGAAAATATGATTTTTAAAAAATAACTTTTGAGCTCAAGTGATAGCATACTTTGATGAAGTATTAGCTTTTGGAGAATCAATTCTCTTTTGGTTCTAATAACAGGGGATAAAGTTGCTAGAGATAGGCGACAGGAGCGTAGGTGGCATGATAGTTTTTTTTTTTTTAAAAAAAAAATCGAATATATGATGCCAAACCAGTGTTTTCAATATTTTATGCACAACTCCATCGACCACCTCACCTCATTTTTCGGCCGTGTACCTACCTTTTGTCCGTGCACCTGTAGCCGGACCTTATGACCGCTTGGAACATAAACCAAAACAATTAATCAGGAATCTTTTTACCCGCCCTTTTACCTTATCTACGAAATCTAACCGTCCAAGAGCTCCATCAGCTAGGAGCTAAACAACTGGACCGGTTCATCCAACCGCCCCACAGTCCCATCCAACCCCTCTCCTTGCGGTTATATTTATGCCCGTCACTCACCGTCTTCTTCTCCCGTAGCTCGCTTCCACCATCCTCCAAAAACTCCAATCCCTGGACTCCAATGGGCTCGGTGGAACGTAATAATCCTCTTCTCCTATATTTCATTTCATTTCCCATTTATAATATGATATATATATATAGAGAGAGAGAGAGATAGAGAGAGAGAAAGAGAGAAACAAATGAATTCATTCCATTAATTTGATGATTCTAATGCATCCTATGCTGCTTGTTTCTGATTCAATCTTTATATATGGTGGCTTGGCAGAAGGGATTCGCGAGCATCTGTTGGTGGATGTCGATGGTGTAGCTGGTGAGAAGCTGCCGACCAAGGCGGCCAAGCTCCAGGTCCGGAATCTAACGAAGCGGTCAGAGACGACCGGAGAGCCGATCCTTAGAGAGGTCAACCTGGACATCCCGGAAGGCGCGATCGTGGGGGATCGGGCCGAGTGGCAGCGGCAAGTCAACGCTCCTCCGGTCCCTGAACCGCCTCTGGGAACCCTCCCCCGGCGCCGTCTTTCTCGACGGCCAAGACATCTGCGGCCTTGATGTCATCTCCCTCCGCCGCAAGGTCGGAATGCTCTTCCAGCTCCCGGCCCTCTTCGATGGTGAGTTATTCCCGTCCTGGACCTGGTATTATCTTTTGTTATTACTTTATTCCAAGGATAAGGGCCGCACGGAGTATGTGGTGTGGGTTGAGGAATAGAAAAGTAGTGGCGCTTTTCCGCCTCAACAGGAATCTGCTCACTCCATTACAAGGGAAACGATATCCGTTCGATGCGCAGAAAGATAATAAATTTTAAATACAAATTTATGCATTAAAAATAAACAATATTTTCAATATATACATATATATATATATATATATATATATATATTATATATATATATATATATATATATATATATATATATAATGCAAAAATAACTATAAAAGGAGGAAGTAAGAAATAAAATGAAAAATAAATATAAGAGATCGATTGGAAAGAGAAAAGGTTGGCTAGATATTTGTATATATAGTTGTGTTCCATGCGGCTGTCAAATAGAAACTGTAGATCAGTTACTGATCTCTTGCCTCTTTGCCTCACCCATTTGAGAAACTGTGCGCGCCAAGCTCAGTGTTCCTCCTTCCTCTGAAAATCTGTTGAAATTTTGTATTGATTGGAAGAAGCAGATCTTCACTAAGGACCCATATCCTGCTTCTTTTTTTTTAATGTTAATTTCAGATATCTATAATATTACTCTCTGTATCTCCATAAAACACAACGATCCTTCTCTATTTATGTCAATTTGAAATAAAGAGAAGCATGAAGAAAATCCTATTATGTCTCTCACATCCTACCCACCCACCCATTTCATCATTCCTCCTTTTTTTTTTTTTTTGCACTTCTTTTTAAAACTGAAAAACATCTCTACCTATTCAGTATGTCATCCACTCCTTCTTAACAATCCATGCTTGTTTCTTCGCTCGTCTATATCTCATAATCCCTTTACCTGTCCATACCATTTCAGGTATGTAATGGATCTTTCTCTCATAAATCAAAACAACACTTACAATGAATCTTATACCTAAAAAATATTGTTATGCGTGTTTTCTCAGAATTTATGGAACATGAATGCAAGGGCGGGTAAAAAAACATTAAAGCTTTCAAAAGTAAGAAGTGATTTTTTTTTTTTTTTTTGCTATAATTTGACTTAAGATTTATTGATGATGGAATAATGATAGAACTCTTTCATGATTCCTGTAAAAATAAAATAAGAAAGCATGAACGATATAATAAAAAAATATGCAAATATATTTTTAATTTTTAAATAGAATAAGAAAATATACAAATATATCGATTAGTTGATGAAGAAGCAAAGATGAGAAAAAACCTACCATTCGTTGATACTATTAATAATAAATGATGATGATTTTGGGGTCTCACCATCTAATCGAATTAGCTCATAGTTGGCAATTGTTGCCAAGGTTGATGACAGAGTCTCGGTACATATGGTCATATTTTTTTGCACAATTTAAGAATATTTGGCATATGTCGAGAAAAATATTAGAAAAGAATTTGAATTCGATTTTTTTTTTATGCATGAATTTTTTGTTACTACAGAAAAAAATATTAGGAAGGAATCTTGCTTCTTTTTTTTTTTTACATGACTAACTAATGAGCAAATTTTAGATAATATTTTTATGTAGAGTCCCAGGAGGAAAATTTTAGCAAACTAGGATTCTAAAAAATTTAGAAAAATATTAGTAACCTAGAATTTTCTCTTTTTTTGTATAATTCAAAATTTTTTGTGAGTGATAACTTTTGTGCATGTAGTATTTTTTCTTTTTAACTGATTATTTCTGAATAATTTTTTCATAACTACAGAATAGAATATTTTTTCCTCTTACAGGACTTTCCAAATTTATTAAGAAGTAATTTTTTTTTTTGATTGAAAAAAGACATCAGTATTTATCCAAAAAAATATGAGAAAAAATTTTCTTTTTCTACTATCTTCTTTCTAACTTTCCTAAATTTCGAGGGGAGCCAAATTTTTGCTCTCTTTTTTATTTAATAGGAATAGAGATAATCCCTCAAATTCCATGATTTTGAATGAGAGAATGGAACATTTTAATTTACACGTAACTCTAAATCTTTTCCTAATTAAATGAGCTCGAATGAATCGAATATCAACCTAGATTTGATAATACAAACACAGTGAACCTAACTCATCAGACACATCAATTCAACTTAAAATTCTGCTGTAGTAACCCATCTATAACGGAATTTATTGCAGACTTACCGAGTCTATACGGGAATGCATGGTGGGTTTGATTTCACCTAACCTTGAAAATATTGTCGACACTTTTAATGCTTACCGGAGGTGACAGCAACAACGGTTGAGGTCATCTTTCAGACCGCATCGCCAGCGGGGGTGGGCTGGATTCTGAAAGGACGCTACTGGTGAGGCTCGCATAATCCTATGGGGCCCACTCGGCACCGCTCGTTAGACTCAAACACGCTTGTTCGGTCGTGTACGGCTTCTTTTTCTTGATTCCACGTTACTGGACGAGTGCCAGTCCTTCTCTTGTCTCGTCACATAGTGCGCCATGTCGCCCACTTCAACCTCTTGTCACGAAACCTTTTGCCAGAGAATTATTGTGTGCTTAGACGTCACATCGTAGCTCTTCATCGCTGCTCCAAAAGGTCCAAACCAGCAATGGGCGGATAGGGTAAATAATTTCCCCAAACAGAAAAAGTACCGTCCTACCCCTGCATGCGTCAACATAATCCTGCGCCATACAAATCATCTCATCTTTCTGTTTATAGGCTAACCATGAATAGAACACATAGCAAGAAGATGAGATGATTCATACCAATACACCAGTATAATCGTTCATCACACCAATTATCTCGCCTCCTTATCATAGGCCAAGCATATGATGAATGGAGGCAATAAGAAGGAAACCAAATGATTAGCATGGTGCATGGCCACCTGGCGCTTGTGGTATAAGATATAGTTTCCCCCGCTATATTTCAATTCAAATTCTGTTAAAAGTGCTTTATGGTTTTTTGAGCTTTCTATGTCTATGGATCAGCTCTATCTTAAAATATCCAATCCTATATAAATAGCTAAACCTAATCAAACTAGTTCTAAGTAGATTACCTAAGCTAAGACCCCGGCAAAACCAATTTAGTGTTCTCAAATCTGAAATACAAACAGACTTGGAATTCACAAGCAATAAAGAACCAAATTGTTAATTTTCTTAGACATACAACTTATTTATTCTGTATGTGAATTGCCTTCTGCATGCATGGCCAGGCACCGTGGCGGACAATGTGAGGTTTGGACCTCAGCTAAGAGGGAAGAAACTAGCTGAAGCTGAGGTGCAGAAGCTATTGAGCTTGGCAGACTTGGACCCCGCCTTTGCCTCCAAGCCTGTGACCGGTTTATCCGTGGGGGAGGGCCAACGTGTGGCCCTGGCGCGCACCCTCGCCAATGACCCTGAGGTAATTAAATCCTTGTTCCTCCTTCAAGCACTCTTAATGCTTATATTAACTCGACGAAACCAACTGCATTTAGATGTTTGAATCATTGGGCGTTGGATTGTCATTTTAAGGTGCTGCTATTGGATGAGCCTACCAGTGCATTGGACCCGATATCAACGCAGAACATTGAGGAGGCGATCGTGCGGCTCAAAAAGTCTCGAGGGATGACTATAGTGATGGTGTCTCACAGTGTGAAGCAAATCCAGCGTATCGCCGACGTGGTGTGCCTCGTCGTCGGCGGTGTGGTGGTGGAGGTGCTGGACCCCTCTCGTCTCTCCCAGGCCGAACACCCCATGGCCCGCCGCTTCTTGGAACTCAGTACCTAATTGTTTCTTCTGATGTAAATTGTTTGTATTAATTCTAGTAATACCAACAATAATAAATGACCTTTCTGGTAAAACTAAAGCAAGTGATTTCAGAATCTCACAAGGTGAAAATAGGATAACATTTTCTGATCCTGACTCTAACCCTCTGTCTGGTACGAAAGATGGATTGAGAAAAAAATAGATGGAGGAAAAAAGATGGATGGATTTTCTCATATGTTTGGTAAAATATGAAAGGATGGGTGAAAATGATTCTCTTCTCTGTTTGGAATAGGAAGAATATTAAAAGGAAGGATAGATGATATTTTACAAAACTATCATTTACTAAAAATATTATTATTATCGATTTATAATACTTATTTATACTAAAGAAGTAAAAATTTTATAAACTTATAATCTTTGTACTCTATAATTTTATATAAAATTTTATTTAATACATAATTTCATAAATTAATTATTAATAAATTAATTATATAAATAACTAACTAATTTATAATTAAATTTAAATAGTTAATTAATATTATATAAATAGTTAATTAAAAATAATAAATATAAATAAAAAATAGATAATAATCTAGTTATTTAATTATAATTATAAAAATTATATATTAAGATTAAAATAATAACTAATAAAATTTAATAGTATATAATTAATAGTATATATAAAAATATATATTAATAATATTAATGAAAAAGTAGTATTATTTTTTTATCAAAAAAATTAATGAGGGATAATTATGTCAATATTAAAATCTATCATTCAATGCTCCATCCATCTTTCCTTCATCCTCCCAATTTGAAAGGATACAAAATAGTGGGTTAGGGTGGATGGATAATCTACTTTTTTCATCCATTCTTTCTATAATTTTTTAAATCAAACGGTAGATAGAAGCTATTCATCCTTCAAATCTCATCCATCCATCCTTTCATGACTCCAACCAAACACAACTTAACTCTTTGCAATAACTCTTTTGCAGATAAAAACTCGAACCCAATAGACTTAAAGACAGCATTATTTTTTACCCCAGCCTCCAATTGGAAACTTGCTTTTTTTCCAACACTTGTTAACTGTCTAACAAAACACCCCACTTAGATGGACACACAGAAAAATGTAAATATTGATCCAACTGACGTATACAACAAAGTCAAGATTAATATTCTCAAAAAAACAAAGTCAAGATTAAATATATGCATCCAAATATTATAAAAAAATTGTCACCATATTTCCATTCCAATCTTCCTTTTTATTAAGATCTTTATCAAATTCAATCATAACTATTGTTGTTGATCTCTGAGGCAAGATTGAAGTCGATTGGACGGAGGTGAGCTAAAATTGATGGAGTGCCTAAAATAGGGGTGGCAAAATATGATCTAATCTGTCAATCTGATTTGTATTCGATCTATTAAAAATAGATTTGGATTTGGACTAAACAGGTTCGGATCGTAAACAGATCAATCCGTTTGACCTGTTTATTATTTGGGTCAGATTTGGATTTTATATATCTAAGCTGTTTGACCCATTTAACCCGTATAAATTTTGGATTGATTATGAATTGGGCCATTGGATAATAGGCTAATGGGCTTCTCCCATGTGGGCCTATGGTGTGGAGCGTGCTCATTTTTCCCAAATTCGTTTGCCCGCCTCTGTAGGCAATTGGACCACGTGACATCCCATGGTCGACAACACGCCATGCTACCTCTTGATTTCGTGCCCGAGCGATCGAGCCCAAGTTCCCCATCCCGTAGCCTTGCTAGGGCTTTTTTTTTTCTCTTCCCCTTGGCCTCCCCCTTTCCTTCTTCTTCGCATCGCCGTTGTTCCGGAGACTTGCTGGAGGCGAAGGAGATGGAGGTGACCAAGATCTCGATGGGGCGGAGGACCGGAGGCAGTAGAGGGTGTGGTCGAGCAGAGCTGGAGTATAGAGGCAGCAAGAGTGCATTCGGGCTGAGAGCGCAGCGATGCAGGCGAGGCAGAGGGCAGTCGGGTCGAGAGCATCAGGCGGAGGGGCGGTTGGGCCGAGAGCATCAGGCGGTTGGGCCGAGAATGCGATGGTGATGATTCTTGAACCTTGAACACTATCCTTCTCCATTTTTTATTTCCTTCTATATGCGCGTCTGTTGAAGCAGCGGTGATGGCGAGCCCACTTTCATGCGATCTTGGCCTCCGTTAGTCTTCGTATTTGATAGCAAATCAAATGACTGGGAAAGTCCCACTTTTAATTCTTCTCCTGTGATTGTCTCCTATTTGGAAAGACAACGGCTGCAGCCCTCGGTTGAGAAGAGTGCCGAAGAGGAGGGCAACGAAGGGATTTCCCTCTTCGATGGTTCCAAGGTGATTCTGAGCCTCCCTCTTTTCATCTCATTAGAGATCGAAGATAGAGGTGAGACCATAAGTCTGAGAGCAGATTTTTATTATTTTTTAAATAGATCATAAAGGCACAAATAATTTATTTTTAACTAGGTTATAAATATAAATAGGTTATATGGGTCGGATCAGATAACTTGTTTATTAAATGGATCGGGTTCATGTTTCAATATCTGACCTATTTATTAAATAGGTAAGATTCAGGTTTAAATATTTTTGATCCGATCCATTTATGATCCGATCCGATTTGATTGCTATCTCTAACCTAAAGAAATTCTTAGTTGAAAATTTTTTAGTAAAGATCGTTCGATGCTCAAGTCAAGTAGAGATCAAAAAAATCAAGAAAAAAAAGAATAGTGACAATGAAAAAGCTAGAAAGGGCTTCCAACTTACTAAGGTCCCCTGCCTTCTCTATAAGGAAGGTCGGTGGCTATTTTTATGATGGACGGCAGCCATCTTCGCAACAATTGCTTATGTTGATCGTGCCCCACAGTTAACATGTGGCTGGGACAAGATGTCATCTAGCAGTCCGGAGCATCCTATCTGCATCATAAGAAGTGGATGTAGGCGTAACTGTCACCAAGCATTACGGACTAATGCAATCATAGCTTTAGGTCATCCATGACCGAGGTGGAAAGATCGGCCATCCTAATTTGGCTTTCGTAGGAACTGAGATTAGGCAGAATATTCTCCGCATCAATGACCATACACACATCCCAATCCCAACCACTCCTTAAAGCATGAGTCCGCCATATTAACACTAGTATTATTCCACATATCTACGATTTTATCTCCTAATTGATGCACATCTCAACTTTAACCATATACCTTTTGCAGTACCAACCTCCTTCCATCAAGCTGAACACGTCCCTCACATTTATAACCAATCAAAGCCAAACATTGCCTTTTAAAATCTTCTATTCTGGCCACCGATCAAGTCATGCCTCCTCATAAACTGAACTGACCGATACCTTACTTCCGTCCTTCAGTATCCGAAGCCCGGGAGACGTCCAGCTTCCCTTCCAACTAAAATTTATAAACTTAAATCCACCCTTTATCTCCAAAACCTTTCTTTATTCTTTGCTTCGAGGCATCTTAGAAACTTTTGTGCCCATCAATTTCTTTTACGGTTAAAAATCCCGACCACGACCCCAGATCCCAATTCTAATCCATCATAAATTTATGTCACAAGCTTCCGTGAGGAGATTTTTTTTTACGCTGTCTCGTTACCCCCATATTGTCATATGCTTAGGGATGACAAAATCAATCCGCTCTGATGGATATGCATCCTATCCAAATTCGATCAAATCCGAAAGACAGAATTTGATCGGATTTTGGTTCGGATTTGAGTAAAACCTGAAAACTGTAGCATGGATATGGGTAGTGCTGTTTTCTACCCAAATCTGAATCCAAATCTGATCCAAACCTACGGGTATGGATAATATTCGAACCCATATCTGAATATATATGTTTATAATTCTGTTTTATAATTCTATTTTGATTGATAATATGCATAAAATTATTTTGATTATTTATACATTCTATGTTGTATTATAATTCTATTTTTATGTTTGATTTCTATAAATCTGAACTTATAAATTATGTTATATGTTGAATTGATAATTTTATTTTAATTGATAATATGCATAAAATTATTTTGATTGTTTATTTTTTTTTGGATATGAGATAGGCATGGGATGGGTATGGATTGGGTATGGAAAAATGGGTTATTCATGGATATCCCCAAATTCATTGGGTATGAGGATGAATATCTCTTTTCTTATCCGATCGGATATCGGGTAGGATTTGGATATAGGGGATTAAATTTGAGTTTGGGGATGGGTAGTACAATACCCGACTCAAACCCTACCCAAGTACCCATTGCCATCCCTACATATGCCTTCCAACTTTCCGAGGGAAGTTTTTCCCGCCATCAGGAGCAAAAGATTAAATATAATAATTTGATTCACACCATCCTATTCGAGCCAGTCTAAAATATTTTTTTCAAATTTTAGATCAAATTTAAATCTAATTTTAAAAAAAAAATAATTCTTTGTACACCGCATATAGTACAGAAAAAATATATCATCCCATCTGATTAGACCATGTAGCTATCACTTTCTAACGCGCATTTAATATCTGTAGTTCCATTTTTTATTTAAAATTTTGAATGATGAAAATACTTCTCTTCTTCTGAAAAAATTATGACATTCTGTGATCATATTATGACATTCTGCGGTCAAATTATAATTTTGACTGCAGGATGTCATAACGAAGGGAGGAATTTTTTTCATCATTTTACAATTTTATAAATTTTCAATGACTAAAATATCTTCCTCATTATGATTTCTAAAAAAATTATAATTTTTTGTATGCAGAAAATTATAATTTGACCACAGAATGTTATAATATGATCACAAGATGTAATTTTTTTAGAATAGAAAGAATATTTTTATCATTCAAAATTTTAAATGAAAAAGCAGAACTGCAGACATTAAATACATTATTAAATACACATTGAAAAGCGATGACTACATGCTTTAATGTGGTTGGATGGTGCGCTTCATGTTAATTTTATTATACCGCACACGATGTATAAAGTCTTTCACTTTTTTAAAAATTCAGATCCAAATCCGACCTGTATTACTTATTTGAATCAAATATTGGATTGGTCCAGACCAACAAAAATGAAAGGATAATATATGAATAAAGAAAACAAACAACAATGTAAAAGTTCAAAAATATTCTTTCAAATATTTGGAGTAAGACTCTTTGAGACATCAAGATTTGCTTGAAATTAAAACCAATTAGCTAACTGATCAACTAATTAAGGATCGAATTAACTCATGACTCATCCTAAATGGCTAAAATCACATAGTTCAGAATTAAACTTAAGTCGCATATTTGAACTATTGATCGAACTTAAATTTAAACTCGAATTAAAACTAGACCTGAATCGGACCAAAAGTATACTCGAATTTGATTCCAAAGATAAAAGATAAACGGATCCCATAATTGAATCCAACTTTGGCCCAAACTGTTTCAGACACTAGCCTTACCCCAAGCCGAACCGGCCTGAGTCCAATTCTAGCTCTACCCCTAATCTATCTCCATGATGGAAAACGGCCCTCTTGTTTGCAATGAAAAAGAAAAAAAAAAAAAACCTTCACTCTCTCACCTCTTGCCCTATCGTCAGCTCCACCGCAGCACGGTCAAACCAGCCAAGCGTCTAGCAAACAACCCGAGTCATTTTCTCAGACGAGATTCGTCGTTCCTGTGGGCAAGTACATCGTCCTGCCATCCGTCGCATAAAACCCAAAAAACGCATAAAAACTAGCTTGTCTTTACTCTTTATCTTTATTTTATATTTTTACCTGTGGTTAAAATTCTTAAATCCAATTATTTTATTTTTTGCTATCAAGAAAAGCCTAAAGTTAATACAGTTATACCATAGGAAATTAATATGCTAATCTTTAAAATTAAATCTTTAGAGTAACATCACAGTTCTTGCATTGGGTCTGTTGCTTCCATTAGTGATGGACACACACACACACACTCTCTCTCTCTCTTTATTTATTTATTCTTTATTTTTCTGAGATTTTTTTTTTTGGAGCTTTTCCTTTCATCCTGATCCAATATCCAGGGTTTAGCCCTCGGACTGTTCTTTGTTGATCTCTCGGGTGGTCGGCGCTCAATATATTAGTTTACTTATCAGTTACACATTGAATGAGAAAAAATTGAAGAGCAACATAAATCAGAATAATCATAATTAAGTAGCTATCTGCTTGCCATTATCAGCATTTACAATCTGGTAACAGGGAATGCAAGAAAATGTTTTCCATTCCTGCCGAACCTGTCCTAGGATTTCTTTTCTGCTTCCATTTCCGGTATTGCTTCCTGCGTCCATTTTCCAGAATACAGGGATACAAATAGATCCTACAGAGATTTGAGAGAAAGAGAATATTAGTATTGTATTACACTCGTCAATAATGATGAGTAGAGCTGGTCATGTATAAGTTACATAGTAACCACAGGCTTGTGAACAAAATCAACTGATTCTTCCGTACCAACCTCTACAAGTAGTAGCACCAACAGCAGTTGGTATCACAACAGCTCATTTGTGCTGTATGACCTTAACTAGTCATCTATATTTTTCATGTATTCCTTTGAGAGTCTGGAATTCATTATTAACTGTTGCTCTTTGACAAGAGAACGTGCCGATTCGTGCAAAGCCTCCACTGTTTGCTGTTCCAAGAAAAATGAAGTTAATCAGTCATTCCGTTAAATAAAAGCTGTTAACTCCAGATGTGGTTCATGGTAAGTTAGTTCTAAGAGGTTCAGCAGAGAGTTTGTGACAGGGCTAGATGCTATTGTTCGCATATTCAGAGATGGAAATGAACTGGCATGTTAGTCTTTTTAGTTCTTCATCATGTAGATTTTTAGGCTGTCATGACTGTTTTCAGTCATGTACTTTTCTACAAGTCACACAAGTTCCGTAAGTTTGTGTGAGATATAATCCTTTTTCAGTAGGATGTTTCTTAATGGAGGCCAAGATTGATGAGCTATATCTCGAAAAAGTCAAGCCATTGGAACTGAGTTTGAGGACTGGTTTTCATGTTCTCGTAATCAGTGTGATGAGTTTAATTCCAAATTTAAACAAAAGCCAAGATGCTATCATTTTCTCCATGTGCAACCTCTAGAATGAAGGTGCTAAACAATTTGTTATGATTCATAAGTTCTTCCACAAATAATTTTTCTTCCTCCTGTCATCTTCATTTGTTGGTTAGTATTGTTAATTCTAGATCTACATAATACCTTTAACACCTTTCTGAAGAACCCTTGGACCAAATTCTTGAAAGCACATAGTTAGTCCTACCCTTAGAAAATTTCAGAATTCAAGCAAATAATGGTTTGCTAACCCTTGCAATGCAGCAACGTAATCACCAAATATAAAAACCCAACCCTAATGTGAACTCAATCCTTTTCTTGCATTACATTTCTATTATCTGTGTGTGAAAAATCATCATTTTTGTGAAAGGACCACATGCAGCAGCCACCTAATACTCTAGAGCCCAACACGTTTCCCTTTCGAGCAATTACACAGTACTATCTTTTGTCTAGATCTCAATGTGAACTATCACAATTATATTCTCTTAGTGTTCAACTCGCAACATTGTGATCCTGCTATGTACTTATTAATCATTATACCATTATCATTAGTAATGATGCTTCCACTGTCACCAATAGGATCTTTGATGCAACATAAAAATTTTAGAACCAACGTGATGCAGAAGCTTTTAATATTAAAAGGTCATCATAGGAAACATTTTGGATTTAATATTGTGCAAGTTCCTGGGGTGACTTGATTCGTAATTACATTGCCATATGTTCATTACACAACTCCCTTCCTTTTTCTGCCACCTTCGAGGCATCGACCATCAACATTTGCTTGCACCACTTCTCTTCATCCACGTTCCAATCAAATATGATGTTGGAGCTATTACTCCTATAATTCTATTTCAAGCCTAAATGTCTCTCTTCTGAGGTTCCTCACCTCCTTAAGAGAGGGAAGCAAGATATTTGCTTGTTCTAGCAGTAAGGACAAACATCGAATGGGTGCCTCATTTAGGCATTTTCTCTCCTCTGGTGTGCCTTATGCGGTGGCCTGGGGGTTAATTGTGCATGCGTGTGGTGGGCAGCTACAAAGTTGTGTACTAAATCATGGTTTGTCTTTGATTGTATGCTTATATAAAACCTGTATAACTTGTTTATGGTATGAATTGTATCAGTCCCTACTCCCTAAGGCTTATTTCATGCCACATTCAACCTCCCTGCACATTCTGCTCCTAGTGAGGATAAATTGAAACATGGAAAAATTTTAATTTGTTGGTCTGGGTACAGCAGTATACTTAGGTGACAGCTAGTAAATGTGAAAAATAAAGGAAAGATTGTATACATTGCCAAAAAAAAATAATAATAACACAAATGGGAGTGATGGAACAAGTTCATACCTTAGGAGGAATAAATGTAGGAAGCTTGCTGCTTTTCCTTCCCTTTAGAAGTTTCTCACCAAGATTTTCATATCCACCAATATCACTTATCCACTGCAACATAATGCATTCTATTAAATAATCACATAGCACAGATGATAATGCCTACCATAAGGCTAATGATAATCGAATATTAATAGGATGTACAAATTTCATGTAGAAACAAAGCACAGTAGCAGACTAAATCAATGAGAAGAAAAGAAATGTTAGACTGAAACCTTTATACTTCTGAACTGGAATGACCACTTCATTAGAAAATATCATCATGCTCAAGATCCATCAAAATGCACAAGCAGTTATCAAGTTCTTAACAGTGGAATTTCTCATATACTGATTGTTGTGGGCAGGCCGCGGGGGGGCCTCCTTAATAGTCCCACATCGGGCAACTCTGGTGTGTGCATGTGTTTAAGTAGTGCGGGCTCCCTCTTGCCCACGTGAGGCGCCTTTTGCCCAGAGGGGCCGAGAGGCAAAACCATGACTCCGGGTGCGCGTGCGTCCAAAACGGCGGCTCCCCTGGGGAGAGCGGACAATACCTTGCGTGCGGTGGAGGGGGGAAGGTTCCGTAACCTTAACGCGTGTACACAACAGTGGCACGCCAGGTAGGGGCACCCGCCCCCTGTCGTTCAACACATGCACCCTCCAGAGTGGGGGGCTGTGTTGTGGGCAGGCCGCGGGAGGGGTCTTCTTAATAGTCCCACATCGGGTAACTCTGGTTTGTGCATGTGCTTAAGTAGTGCGGACTCCCTCTTGCCCACATGAGGCGCCTTTTGTCCAGAGGGGCCGAGGGGCAAAACCGTGACTCCGGGTGCGCATGCGTCCAAAGCGACGGCGCCCCTGGAGAGAGCGGACAATACCTTGCGTGCGGTGGAGGGGAGAAGGTTCCGTAACCTTAACACGTGTACACAACACTGATGAAGAGATCTTGATCATGGTTTCTTGACCTCATATATCCATCATGAACTTGACTAGCAGTGAGACATCTCAAAATGCTCAACTGGTCATGAAGCAGTCTTCAATTGTTAGGCATTTAAATGGTTTTGTACATTCAACAAGATCATAAAACACCTAATGTTCTTATATTAAACAGTCAACAAGTAGCAAGATATCGAACAAAATAAATTGGAATACATCTTAGTCAATAAGAGCATAATTTTATTGGTTACTATCAACTCTAGGAGTGCAACAAGATAAATATTAGTAAGTACCATTTTTTAAAAAACAAACGGACATGCTCATCGTGGTAGTAGCAATAGTATTATTTTTGGTTGTGATGGTTGAGAATGAAAGTATACAGCAAAGTGAACATCTAAAGATGAAATAGAGAAAACTATAAGAGATCAAGAAATAGATACAGGGAAGGAAGAAAGACATTCCTTCAAATAGAGATCTAGATGATGAGCTTATCATGAGAATAACGTAAAAGATTACTTTACTCTCATCTTAGCATGGTTGAGATATATGAAACATCATCTAGCTTATGTAATGCCTTCACCTTGGAAAGAAGCAACATACAAAACAATAAAAAAAATGCATCATGGTCTTTCAATGATAAAAGATTATAATAGATAATATACATAGATGTACACATATATACATAAATGTATATCTAGGAAATTTTTGTTTCACACACCAAACTAATCTCACTTATACAAAAAAAGGCCATTGTAGATTTGTCAAAAACATCTAAGAAAATGTTCAAATGGTAAAGTGGAAGTTAATATTTAAATTCATAGTGCTTAAGCAACCCAATAATTTAAGCAACAACATAGGCATTTAAACATCTGCATTATGACAACAACAATAAGAACATTTGAGATTACAATGTCATGACTTATTTTAATATTCCACAATAAGTGCCCAATCAATGACAGTAAGAAAGCACATGTATTCTGAAAAGCAATAGAATATGTAATGATGTTATGGAGCAATCAACTATGACTTCTCCCCATCTTCCATGGTCCAAGATTGGTATTGATGGCAACAAGAGTGGTGCTGGTGGTGATACAAAGAGAATGGAAAACAGGAGATCTGATCATTTGCTCCTCTGTCTCTTAAGATGAATCTGGTTGTACTTGCAGCCTGATTTTTTTTGGGTGGGGTGGGGGTGTATGCATGCATGTGCAAATAGTTGTACAAGGACTTTTATTTTAATAATGATAGCTCCCCAAGGGTTCGTATGCACCAACATAATCCTTTAACTCAACATCAATCAGTTATTGTCTTCAATGATGCATGATGCTCCTGAAATCATCATGGTTTGGAAAGAACAAACTAAGTCAATTTATCTTCAGCTTACTCTCTAATCAATGATGTTTAGAACTTGATGACAATGTCATCCATGACTAGACAAGCTATTGTTCAAATTAGTCATCCAAATACAACTTAAAGATAGGGACCTTGGAGATTGACTGATCATATGTCCTGGATCTCAGTGCACCATAAAAATCCAGGGCTGCACATGGAAAAAAGAGAGTTGATTAAAAGATAATCCATATGTATAACCAAAAGTTTAAAGCACAAGCCCAAAAATCATTCCCTATCCAAAATGCAAGACGACAATATACATAACATAATTTCCAATAGAACTAAATATACAAAGATAAAAAATGAACACAAGGATCAGAAGAAAGATGAACAAATATTCAGTACATTAGCATTGATAGAGTCCTCAGTCCAGATGGTTAATTACAATTACACAAATACCATCATAAAACACTATATAGCACAGCTGCTGGATTTACAAATTCTAAGCAATTAAAAAAGTAATTATATGTAATTACTTAAAAATTTGAGCCTAAAAGACCAAAAATCAAATTACAGACAAAAGGGGAAAAAACTAATTATCCCTACAGATTTAATCTTGAATCCTATCATTAAGTGGCATACACTCCTTTTCTTGTTTAAACATGAGCACCATACATTCTACAATAACTCCTTTCTTTAACTTGTAGCCTTCCTTAACTTTAGATATCCTCTTTCTAAAATATGATTCTTCATAACTTTAGGCCTCCAACTATTTCTCCCTTTTCAACCACTTCCATAATGATGATTTGATCATCCAATTTAACATTTGAATCCTCTGATTCTATATCATAGTATCTGCTAGGGTGATTCGATGTTGAATCAAAACTTATTAACAATTACCTAGTCTACCTAAATGGTCACATCTAAATTATTTATGCCTTCACTCTTATGAATAAAATTGGGTTACTCAGACTGTGACCTTATTTTTAACATTAATTGAACTTTTTTTATACATCACTCAGCTAAAAGCCAGAATTTTTTTAATGTTTTATATGATCATTTCAAAGTATTATTTTAAAATATTAGAAGTTTATCTTGGATACCACATCATGATTCGATCTAATCCATATTGTTCCCTGCTATGTATGATTTGAGCATCATTTTACGTTAGAGCTGTCAATTTAGATTTGGGCCCGTCGAGTTGGCCCTCCCCGCCATGTAAATGGGACAGGTTGGGTTCATATTTTAGCAATCCGTTTAAAAGCGGATCAAATGACCCATCCTGTTTGGGTTGGCGGGTCGGGGCAGATCGGGGCGGATTGGCCCGCCTCTTTATATATATATATATATATATCGAAATTAGTCAATTACTATTTACTTACCAACCCCCAAACCCAAATCCCCTTATCCCCTTTCAATGAGAAAGAGAGGAGAGACCATTGCCGCGTCCGCATCCGAACGCCATTGACCGTTACCTAGTTTCCATCGCCCACGGTGAGTCTCCTCTTTTTTCTTTTTTTGGTACAGCCTCGGCGAGCTCCTCCGTGCTCCCTGGTGCCCGCATCGCGCCCCCTGCCCCCACTCCTCGACGAGTGCATCTCGACCCCCCGCGAACTCCTCCGTGCTCCCCGACGTCCGCATCGCGGCCCCCGAGCCCCCTCCTTCCCCCCCGTGCCCGCATCTCGGGCCCCCACGAGCTCCTTCGCACTCCCTGGCGCTCGTATGCCGACCCCCCTCCTCCCCCACACCCCGATGAGCTCCTCCCCAGCACCGCACTCCCTCTTCCCCCTGCTCCCTGGCGAGCTCCTCCGCCCCAGTGCCCTCACCCCGATCCCCTACGAGGCCGCGACTTCTCCTACGGCCGCGTGCACCCGCACCCCACCCCAGTCCCCACCCTCCATGCCCCTTTCCCATGATGCGCCCCCCACGGCCGCCGTGCTCACATCCCCTCGTCCCCCTCCCCCAGTCCCCGACGGGCTCCTCCGCCCTCACTCCCTCCCAACCCTCCCACCCGGTGCACCCATGAGTCCTCCCCACGCCCCCACCCCTACACCCGAGCTTCCCTGTGCCCACCGGCGCCATCCGTAAAACCCTAACAATCTGATTTTTGTGTTGTTTTCTTATGCATGTAACTATTGGAATCTCTTATTTATGCTTTTGTTTTGTTTGATTGTTGTCTTAATTGATTTTTTTTTGTTGATTGATAGATTATCAGCTTGTTTCTCTATTGTGTGGGCGTGTGGCTGATTACTTATATCGTGACTGGATCTATGAGTACAATGAATTAAGTTGTAAATGTGGATGGTAATGAAGTACCTGAAGAATCCAAATTAGATAGTAAAAGTGAAACTGAACTTGAGGTTGAGAAATCAAATAAGAGGATAAGGGAATATTCTGATGTTTGAAATTATTTCACAAAAATAGAGAAAGACAGATGGTGTAGAAAGGGCAGCTTATAATGGATGTGAAAGACAGTATAAATGTGGTGGAAAAAAATATGGGACCTCTTCTATGACCCGTCATCTTCCAAAGTGTCCTATGAGAAAGTTTCATGATGTAGGGCAAATGATAATTGGTGCTGATGGAAAACAAAGATCTAAAAAAATAGATCAAAAAAATTTTCGTAAATTATGTGCATCTACCATTATTCAACATGATTTGCCTTTTTCATTTGTTGAGTATCCTAGGATTAGGGCTTGGGTAAAGTATATCAATCCTAATGTTGTTCCTATTTCTAAAAACACTGTTTGTAGTGATATTCAAAAAAATTATTTGAGGGAGAAAGAGAAGTTGAAACAACTCTTAGCTAAGATTCCCAATAGAGTTTGCTCGACTTCTGATATGTGTCCGCATGCACCAGTGAGGGTTATATTACTCTGACTGCTCATTATGTTGATGATGGTTGAAAATTGAATAGTAAAATTCTGAATTTTACTCATATGCCTCCACACTCAGAGGTTGAATTAGCTGCAAAGTTATATGAATTTTTGAAGGATTGAAAAATTGAGAATAAGATTTTTATCTGACTCTAGATAATGCCTCCAGTAATAATAATATGCAAGATAATTTGAAAGAGCAGCTTTGTTTGAATGATAGTTTATTGTGTGGTGCTGAATTTTTTTATGTACGGTGTTGTGCTCACATTCTTAATCTCATTGTTCAAGAAGGGTTGAAAGTAGCCAATGATGCTTTAGTTTAGGAAATCGGTCAAGTATGTGAAGGGTTTGGAGAGTAGGGTGCAAAAATTTGATGAATATATTAAGCATGTTGGTGATATTGACACTTCCATTGGCTTACGTTTAGATGTATCTACCCGTTGGAATTCCACATATTTGATGTTGGAGAGTGCAATCAAATACAAAAAAGCTTTTGCTTCTCTCCAATTGGTTGTTAAGAACTATAAATTTTGCCCTACATCCCTTGAGTGGACAAAGAGGAGAGAAAATATGTGAGTTTCTAGAGCCATTTTATGAGACTACCAACTTGATTTCTAGTTCTTCTTATCCTACCTCCAATCTTTATTTCACGCAAGTTTGAAAGATTGAGTACTTGTTGGAAAATGAGAGGAATGAAGATGTGGTGATAAGTGGAATATGCAAGAGGATGAAAGGCAAGTTTGATAAATATTAGAGTCAATATAGTGTTGCACTTGCATTTGGGGCGGTTCTTAACCTGCGCATGAAGCTTACAATGTTGGAGTACTTTTACTCAAAAATTGATGCAAGTAAAGCAAAAGATATGATAAAGGAGGTGAGGACAAAGTTGAATACGGTTTTTGAGCAATATGCCAACTCCACAAATGCACCAAGTAGTTCTTCCCAATCTCCATCCATATCACGTGCATATATGCCAATGTCAAGTGGAGGATTAATTGGAAATAAAGGCAAAAAAATACTTGATGTAAGTGTCTCATCTTGTGCTCTTTTTTATATTTTTTTTCATATTCACATTTGTTTTATTAGTTATATATCTAACTTATGTTTGTAATTGATGTAGGAAATTAAAATATTTGAGAGCCAAACTATTACAAATACTGAAAAATTCCAATTGGATCTCTATTTGGAGGAGCCGAAACTTGAGTTTGAATTCTATGAAGAATTGGATGTATTGCACTATTGGAAGAGTCATAAACATCGGTTTTCAATTCTTTCAATAATGGCATGTGATGTTTTGGCTAATCCCATTATTACTGTTGCATCGAAATCGGCCTTTTCCATTGGTGCTCGAGTGCTCAACAAATATAGAAGTAGCATGCTTCCAGAGAAAGTGCAGGTTCTTCTTTGTACTCGCAATTGGCTGCATGATTTTGTTCCTAATGATAAGCTTGTCTTGTACTTTAGATGTTACTTGGTTTTGCTCCATGCAACTTTTTTTTGATGGCTAATTTTTTATTTTTAGCTTGTGGTACTTGTAGATGAAGATGATGATTCAGCTATGAAAGTGAAAACATCTCTTTCAAAGAAGGGTTCTAATATTATTGAAGAGATAATTGATGAAAAAGAGGAAGAGGGTGAAGAATTGAATGATGAAGACCACAATGATGATATGGAAGATAATTTTTTAGGACTTTGATTTGCCTCTAAATTAGTTTGAAAATTGAAACTTTAAGTCTTTTAAGTTTGGGTTGGATTAAGTATTTAAGTTTGACAATTTCATTTTATAACTCTAAGAATTAAGATGTGAGATTTTGATAGGTTGATTTGAGCTTAAATTAAATATAAAATTCTGTTTATATTGCTATTTACAGTTTTTTTTTTTTGAATTTTGACGGGTTGGCCCGTTTAACCTGCGACCCATGGCGGGATGGGTCGGGTTGGGGTTTTCCAAATTCGCCAATTAAACGGGCCAGCCCGCTCTGACTTGTTTAGAGGCAGGTCGGGGTGGGCCGGCCCGTCTTGACAACTCTACATCATAATGCCAAAAATCAAGGTAGTTCAACCAAAATAGAGATTATAAATTAAGGTAAATTACAGAAATCCCCCTGAGATTTATGCTTATTATGCTTACACCAAATAATTTGTAAAACCTATCATTACACCGAATTAAATTAATTGCATTTGTGAAACCGTGAACCTCATGTGAAAAGTCGAAATTGTCCTTGGGTGGGGAGGAGGGCGTACATACTTTCTTATGTCCCTGGGTGGCTATCATATCACTTGAGGTTATTTTGGTCTTTTTCAATTTTTTTTCCCAATGTGGCATATGGGTCCTATTTGATGTTTATTGTTTGACTAATGTTCTGATAAGTTATGGGTCAAAGTATGCGATAAAAATAAACCTCAGTGGGGTAAGCATATGTTTCCAAACTATTGGGTGTAAGTGCTATTCACCCCCTAATCCTGAGGGGTTTTGTAATTTATCCTATAAATTATCAAGTGCAATATAGTGGCATCATATAAAATGAGGAATTGAGAGATTGATTGTATTCTTAATGATAGCAAAGGTTAATGAACTTCAGATAACTTGATGGGCAGATTTGAGAAAAAGGAATTGAATATATTAATGACAACACCTAAACAAAAAAGATCCTAAGGCAGCCGTGGCATTGCTGGTAAGCTGATGAAAGTATAAGATTGCAAGATAGAAACAATTTCAGTGGCCATGAATGTTGTTGCCTTTAAAGGCCATACTTCACATATGCCTCCACCCTGCACGGGCAAAAGCCAGGGGAGCAATGGAAACCTGTATAGAGATAGGAATAGGAGAATCTGTGAAATATTTCCCCTCCAAACAAAAAAAGAAAACAAAAAGCATGGAAACCTGTATGGTAGGGTTCCCTTAAATAATGAGAAGTTGTTGAAGTGGGATAGTGGACTCCGCCAGCTTTCTTCCTTTGACTAGATATAAAGATGCATATTTACTTAATTTTACCATCAAATCCTGCTCTTATTTTCAGAAACTTCATCCTACCCATATCTCATTTCTATATAGGTTTGGGGTTCGTTTCCAAAGTTGGCGAAGTACCAAAAGAAGAGGAGGTTTTCACAACATGACAAAATTGCAAAAACTCTGCACTTCTTGTTTTTCTAGTTTCTAGTTTGTTTTTGATTTACTACCTTTCACTTTCATATTTGTGATGTACCATTGTCACTCTCAAATAGGAAGCAAGAAAAATAGTAGGAAGGAGGAGGTTCTTTTAAAAAGCCTATCATGTGGTATTCTTTCTGGCTTTTTTTTGATTTTCTATCCTTTTACTGGTTTGTTGTTATTCCTCCTCCCATTTTCTAGTCCAAGTTCCTTCACTCTCCAAGTAACAGAGGAAGAGGGGAAAAAGAGAAAGAAAATGAAGAATACATCCAAGTATGTCTCTCTACCATTTTATTACATAATGCATAATCATTTTATTTTTGTATTATATCTAACATAATATAGATTATTGATACTTATAATTTCTTATATCGGAACAAAGAAAAAGCACCCACATAAACAAGATAAATAAGGAGATAGTAAAAAATCCTTCTTGATATAATATTTGATTAGTTTTACCATATATATTTAATTGCGCTATTACTCAAATTGATTAAGAACATAAGAGCGACTTGAATTATGCATCTCTTTGTAATACTATTTGCCCCCATCAAAAAAATTCTGGCTCCGCCACGGTCCACCTCCACCTGCCGCTGCCAACCCCCTCCAAAATAAAAAAGCAACACAAGAAAGAAATTAGAAATTTATTATTTATAACAAAAAACGAAGTAGGTGTCGCCGGAGATGCTATAAGGAATCTAGCTTCATTTTAGGGATCTAGAATGCTATAGGGAACATAATAAATAAATCAGAATTGTCTACTGAAAATGATACTAATAGGCAAAATATGTGTCCACATTTTAATCCAATTATATGAAAAATTTTAGAAATTGTTTTATTAACAATTTTGTTCAGAACACAACTTCTAGAACATATACGAGTGCAGAAATACCTTGGTTAGGAAATGTATCTACAAGGCTGATGACTTCATCTTTAGAAATTCCATCTTTAGCATACATGCAATGGACAATATTGATTACATCTTCACGATCTGGTTGCCTGATTTAGCAGAGAATGCTCTGTAGTGACAATCACCATGAGGAATATAGAAAAAGAATCAAGCAGGACAATTTTGTGGTTATAACAGTTAAGAAAAATGATATTACGTAGATGGAGAGAACGCAATAATAGTGTAAGAGACAACTATATTAGATTCATATAATGGCTTGTATAGGACATGACGGTGAGTGATTATTGTATGACATCAAGTCATGCTTTTACTTGTTATTGGGTAATATGAAATTAATATTATGAACTATGAAGTTTGAGTGCAAAAAAAGAAAAAAAGAAACTGAATATTGTGTAGATAAAATACTAAACACTTCCATCATGAAATATACATAAAGTCAAATGATTTATGTGTGATATCAAGGCATGAGAAGGAACTCATTATGAAACCATCTTTATGCCATCCCATACAATAAAATCTAAATTTGAACTCAGAAACATTAAGAATAGGAAATATATTAAGAAAATTACTCTAATTGTGGTTTCCATTGTCATTTCTCAAATTTGTTCAGAATTCTTTTAACTGTTTTATAAAGGCTTATGTGGGAGAAGTTATTAAAGCTATTTTTGGTACAACCACAATGACAAATTCCAAGGAAAGCGAAGTATTTTTATGCGGTGAATAGCCAAAGCAATCAAGAAATGCCAGGCTATAGATGATGAGATGCAGAGCATTATGTCTACACACGGGAACTGATAGACTTGCCTCATGGTGAGCTAAGCTAACCACATGCAAGAAGATTTATAGTACGTAATAAAAGAGCATATGCATATAGAGATAAGTTTAAAGCCATTTAGTGGCCAGAAACTATTCACAAAAGAAAGGTGTTGACTTCTTTTGCATCTATGATTAATAGCCAGGATATCCCCTAGCGGCATATTGATGCTTCAGCTACAATATAGACATTTATCCATCACATGGATGTGAAGACAACTACTTTTGCATGGAAATATCAAAGAAGGTATTTATATGAAGCAACATTAAGGCTTTGTTCCAAAGCTATTGATTTAAAAGTCCAGGCGCGAAATGTTTGCCCAGTAATTTTAGCAGAGATTTAGTATGAAGCACTTCAACTATGTGCTTAATAGATTTTTTCTTTCTTTTTTTTTTCAACAAAAGGAATTATTGTCTTTCTTTATGCAGATGGTTTACTCATCATAGGTACGGTTGGAATTTATTAACACATGAAAGTTCCTCCCCCTTAACATCAATATGAAGGACTTGGATGCATGCTATTCTTGGCATGAAGGTAGGTGAGAACTAAGAATCAGTAGAGAGACAAGGTTACTGGCTATGTTACTTAGACACTTCATTTCAACTGTCTAGAAATATGAACACTTGGACATGCAGGACATGACACAACATGGTTGGATACTCTACTTTGAAGTGTCCTATTGATATCAACAAAAAGTGTCCGAGACGGCACCTTTTTTGGAATGTTATGCAGGAGACTCATAGTCTCAAATGTTGGATATTTTCAGTGGTGTTCTAAGTTTTTCTTGGACACTTCAAACAAAGTATCCTTTTAGTTTTTCTAGGCAGATCAATTAAAGCATCCTTATATGTTAAATATAAAGTAAACAAGATTATATGCATACTTTAAGCAAAATATCATTATATTTTAATATAAGTATCAAAGTTGGTTATCAATCTACTTATCTCACAACATCTTAAATGAACCTAGAAACTAAATTAAAAAACTTACAAAATCATGGCTATTCTATTAATTTATTTGCTAACTATCATCTATACTTCTAAGTTTCTCTTTTATTTTTGAAAAAGTATAAAAAGACAAACACAATACACGTGCGCACACCACACAGACACCTGCACATACACATGCACCTACCAACCTACCTCTATGCCTAGCCCTTTAGAGGTCTTCATGTACGAAACATGAGGGCAGTTGGACTCAACTGATGTTTGGTGAGTCAGTTCCCCTCTGCTCTGTTGGTTGCACATTGTCCTTGACATGGCAAGAAATGGCAATAGCCCCTCAGTCACATAGAAAAGGAACAAAAGAAGACAAATAGAGAGATTTACATGACTAGTTTCTTGGAGTCACCTCCTCTCCATACATGCAAATAGCTGCTTTGCTTCCTTAATACCCGCTAAAGTATCCCAAAGGAACTTGCCCAAGACAACTACCTTCTCTTATGTGTGAGTTTGGGAATATTTGCATCTGCAAAACCTATGCTGCTTTAAGATATAGAAACCCCAGAACATAAGGTTAGAAATCTATAAAATCAATATCTTAGGATAGGAAAAATTTTCTCGACCTCAACCAAACCCAATATTAAAGAGAGTTTTCTTATTAAAAATATTTAAATATTTATTTATGGGCTTGAGAAACTATGGTAGTAAATATTGATGGATTCGGTCCATATGACCATTTGGCCAATGCTTATTTCCAAATGATGAACCTTTTGTACAATGTCATGGACTAATAAATCCTAAATACGTCCATATCCTTTTTTCATTGAATTCTGTGGGTTTGTGTAGAATTTTGTGGACATGATATTAGAGGCATTTAATTCTAACCATTAAATTTATATAATGCAATTTGTTTCCATTACTTTTTAGTTGTTTGAGAAACCTAACTAAAATTAATTGGATGTAAGAATTAGAAGATGGACCATCTTTTGGTTTGTTTGAAAACAAAAACTTCATTAGTGTTATGACCCTATAATGGGACTTAAATGGGTTTACCTAAGTGGTGTTTTTTGCTCCTACTGAAGGTGCATTGATTGGAGCAGCTTATAGTCTCTTAGGAGCTATGCACCAAAGCACATGCATTGAGGAAGGATTATGCCTTATGAACAAGATATTTACAGCATACGTAAAGCTTTATGAATTTTTGATGGTGCCTTAGCACCAGGTTCCCAACAAAAGCCCTATTAATTTGCATTTATGCAATATTTTCAAACTCTATCAATTTTAATTAATGCTAATTAAGGATTTTCAAAACCTAATGTAGACGCTGCACTAACACTCTTCACATTCAATACATAATAGATTTTTTCTTAAAAAAGGTCTGAACTATAAAGGTCAAAATCTCTAACAACATTCCCAAATTTTACTGTAAGATATCAATTCTCCACATAAGAAGTTTGAAATTTCACTTAGTCCACCTTCAAACCCTCTATCAAGTAGGAGTAAGTTACATACTGTGATATCATGGTAAAGATGGATGCAGTCCTGAAATCTATTTTTCATTTATATTGTTTTAGTTCTTTATATATTACTTTCCTAACCTAGTTATGTCAAACATCAATGTTGGCAACCTCAGTTCCAAAGTTCCTTGTAATAGCTATCTTTGGGACTGTTCCTGATGTTTAAACAATTGCTTCACATCAATAAAAGAAATGTACAAGCAATTGCTTAGAAACAAAGCAGCTAAGCTTCCAAAACTTACTACAAGCATCCTGACAAGATGAAATTAAAAAAAAAAAAAAAAAGAGGGCACCTCTTGTTTACAAAACACAGCCCCTGTAATATTTCTTTTTAATGCAAGAGCAAGGCAATATCACATGCGATAACAAATTTCACTTAAGAAGAAGATTTCACAATGAACTGCCTATTGTTGAGAAGACATGATAAAACTAAAATGACAGATTCATGTCAGTGAGAGACATACCAATAGAACTTCTCCATCCTTCCATCCCGAATCAAGGGAGCATAAAGTGTTGAAAAATCATTTCCAGTTACAATAATGGGAACTCTATGTGTAACATCTGATTCTCTCCATTTCTGCCCAATGCTCACCCTTGTAGGATTATCTGACAAATTTATCAGTGTTCCAACAACAATCTGGTTGTTGACTGTCATTTGTGTGTTTCCTATATGAGCAGAGATAAGGAAAACATTAAGAACCATCTTGCAGAACATAAGACCAGATGTCATGATTGCTTATCAACCTGAGAAACACTTTAGGCCTCTTATAAGACAAGATGACAATACTACTTACAAGATAAGTTGTTTCCGATCAAACAGGTCATTAGGGAACTTGAAAAAGTCTCATTTAAACAACAAATGCTTGAAGAAGTGGCACTTTTCATTTACTAAAAGGAAAAAATCAATGACAAAATTTGTAGTACATTTATTCTTCACACCGAAAATAATTTTCCAAACAGAGGAAAGAATGGCATACCGAATCTCCCCAGGCCAGCATCGATATCATTGATCATCAAACAGCTTATTTTTCCCTGGATTAACCACATTGGAATCATTAACATGAGAACTACATTGTCCTGCGAACTCCATATAAATCCTTTCCACAATAATCACTTTAAAGACAAACAAAAGTAGCATTGTACATCAAACACTATACAAGGCATTTGCATATAGCAGAAGATGACACAAGAAAACATTATACCACACTCCAAATTTTTGCTGTGAACTAGTAACCAATTGTGAACTTTCTTTGTACTGCTCACAATAACTGGCAGTTTTTTCTATCAGTATACTAACTATTTAATGAGTGGCATGACTTCATGGAATCACAATTGGGGCTCTAACCACTATATAGAAGAGGAAAAAATGAATGAACTACCACAGAAAAAAGCAGAGAATAGCATTGCAAATTCATGCATTTTATACACTATGCAGTCAAAGGCTAAAAATACTTATAAATCGGCTGACAACTTTCTATTTTATGCATGCAAATTGTCGCATACATACTGATTATTAGAATGAAGTACTGAGGACATGGACTTAAGAGTTGCAGTAAGAAGATAACAAGATGGACTGATTGTCAGGCAAGTTCATGTGGAAAGAAAAATCAGCCAATCTGGCACAATACTTTAGTGATGCATGAACTTTATTACAAACAATCTGCCAAAGGCCTGTGTTGGTGCAAAAATCCGCCTGCGCCGGAGAAGCTGGAGTTGAGGAAGCCGCGGTCGCCGTCGGGACCTGCAAGGGAAGTCTAAACCGGAGGTGGGGTTGCTCCGGCAAGACCCTCCGACGCTCAAGTCAGTTCTCTGCCTCCACAAGAATGGAGTGCTCGAACGGAGAATTTAGCAGAGTTTTGAGATAAGGCGAAAGAGCTTAAAAAATAACGTATCTGAGTCCCCCCTTTTATAGGCGGGGGAGGCAACGGACTGATGGTGACGTGTGTAACTGCCTGGTAGTGGGCCGCCCATGGTCAGGGGAATTGATTGCGAAAGATAATGGAGCAGACACGTGGGTATCACCTCGACTTGCCACGTGGAATCCGTTATGAGGGGTGGAGCAACGTCCGTCGTCAGGAGAATCGCATGGTATCCGTCGCAGGAGGTGGAGCAGGTTCGTGGCCGTTACTGTGGCCTGCCAGGGGGATAATGGAGCTGTGCGGAGTCCGCCACAGGAAGTGGAGCAGGGCGGCTATGGCTGCTGCGGCTTGTCAGGGAATGATGATACTGCGTGGAGTCCGCCACAGGAGGTGGAGCAGGGTCGCGGCCGTTTTGAGGGCCTGTCAGGGGGCGTGGATCTGTCGATTGAAGCTCGGCAA
Organism: Elaeis guineensis; assembly: GCF_000442705.2. Classification (NCBI taxonomy): domain Eukaryota; kingdom Viridiplantae; phylum Streptophyta; class Magnoliopsida; order Arecales; family Arecaceae; genus Elaeis; species Elaeis guineensis. Next base: position 2,051,645 of record NC_026000.2, read on the forward strand.
TGGTCGGAGCCGTCGTGAGCGGAGCCCGGCTCCCGTAGGAGTCCGGGCGGAGCTGTTCTGATGTCGGCGGCGGAGTCCGGCTCCCGTAGAAGTCCGGGCGGAGCTGTTTTGATGTTGGCGGCGGAGCCCGGCTCCCGTAGGAGTCCGGGCGGAGCAGCGCTTGCTGATGGCGGTGGAGCCCGGCTCCCGTAGGAGTCCGGGCGGAGCTGCACTTGCTGATGGCGGTGGAGCCCGGCTCCCGTAGGAGTCCGGGCGAAGCTGTGCTGATGTCGTCGGTGGAGCCCGGCTCCCGTAGGAGTCCGGGCGGAGCAGCGCTGCAAACAAAGTCAAGGGTGAAGTCCGGCTCTGATAGGAGTCCGGATTGAGCTTACCAGCAATTGATATTGAGAGCGGAGCCCGGCTCCCGTAGGAGTCCGGGCGGAGCTGTTTTGATGTTGGCGGCGGAGCCCGGCTCCCGTAGGAGTCCGGGCGGAGTAGCGCTTGCTGATGGCGGTGGAGCCCGGCTCCCGTAGGAGTCCGGGCGGAGCTGCACTTGCTGATGGCGGTGGAGCCCGGCTCCCGTAGGAGTCCGGGCGGAGTTGTGCTGATGTCATCGGTGGAGCCCGGCTCCCGTAGGAGTCCGGCTCCCGTAGGAGTCCGGACGGAGCTGCACTTGCTGATGGCGGTGGAGCCCGGCTCCCGTAGGAGTCCGGGCGGAGCTGCACTTGCTGATGGCGGTGGAGCCCGGCTCCCGTAGGAGTCCGGACGGAGTTGCACTTGCTGATGGCGGTGGAACCCGGCTCCCGTAGGAGTCCGGACGGAGCTGCACTTGCTGATGGCGGTGGAGCCCGGCTCCCGTAGGAGTCCGGGCGGAGTTGTGCTGATGTCATCGGTGGAGCCCGGCTCCCGTAGGAGTCCGGACGGAGCTGCACTTGTTGATGGCGGTGGAGCCCGGCTCCCGTAGGAGTCCGGGCGAAGCTGTGCTGATGTCGTCGGTGGAGCCCGGCTCCCGTAGGAGTCCGGGCGGAGCTGCGCTGCAAACAAAGTCAAGGGTGAAGTCCGGCTCTGATAGGAGTCCGGATTGAGCTTACCAGCAATTGATATTTAGAGCGGAGCCCGGCTCCCGTAGGAGTCCGGGCGGAGCTGTTTTGATGTTGGCGGCGGAGCCCGGCTCCCGTAGGAGTCCGGGCGGAGTAGCGCTTGCTGATGGCAGTGGAGCCCGGCTCCCGTAGGAGTCCGGGCGGAGCTGCGCTTGCTGATGGTGGTTCCGCCGTGGGTTCCGGCTGTGGGTATTTTATACCCAACACCAGTCCCCCTACATCCGAGTTTTGAATTTCAAACGAAGGAAGTACACAGAAGTACAGCCGGAACCGTCCCTTCGAATCCCGCGCCCTGCCGCTCCCAGATATTTTGGCATTAAATGAGCGCGTGCCGGAGTCTTTTCGAATTGGGGCGGTACGAGGGGACGCTTCGAAGACCCCGCAGGTACGCTGGCCTAGGTACGGCGCAATTATGGCCCTGCCAACCGCCAGCCGCCTTCAGCCGTCTGCCACGGGGAGTGGGACACGTGTCGGATGCGGACTGGCCTGGGGGGATTCGAGATCATTATGGCGCCGGATCCCAGGGTCTATTTAAACCCGTCCTCCCCCCTTTCAGGTGTCCCACTCCGCTTCTGATTTCTTGCCGGCGTCTGTCATCTCCCCGAGAGTCTGCTCTAGCGAACGCCCTCTCGAGCCGTAGGCGCCTTCCGTTCCTCGCTCCCCAGGCCCCCAGAGCAAGATAGGTTAGTGCCCACCTTCTCCTTCTTACCGCTTAGGGTCCTCTCCTCCTTCCTCTTCTTTCGTGTCCTCTCTTGAGTTGACTTCCGGCGTCCCCCTCCTTTCTCGGCTTGCATTTCTAGGGCCCTTTAGGTTCTCCCCCAAAGAAAAATGTCTTCCGATTCTTCTTCCCCCGTAAGCTCTGGGAGTTCTTCTGCTTCAAACCCCCAGGCCCCTGTCTCTGCGGACGAACCCGCGTTTGGGGCAGGGTCTCGCCCGGTCTTCGCACCGGGCGCTATTCCTTGTTCGTCGACTCCGGACGAACTTCTCCTGATAAGGGCTCGGTACGGGATCCCTTCAGAGTACGATCTGGAGCTTCCTGGCCCCTCCGACCGGGCCAGCGCTCCCCCTCCTGGTCGCTTCTGTTTGTACCAGGAGGCATTCCGTGCCGGACTCCGGCTTCCGCTCCCAGCTTTTGTTGCCGCCTTCTTTCGTTTCTTAGACATTTCTCTCGCTTCTGTCGCCCCGAATTCCTTTAGGTTTTTGATAGGGTTTCTCTCCCTCTGTCACATAGCCGAGGTCCAGCCTTCCCTCTCCCTGTTCAGACATTTCTACACTTTCAAACGCCATCCTTCAGCGAAGGATTGGTGGTACTTCTCCCCCCAGTTCGGTAAGAAGGGGTTGCTGAAGGACGCCCCTTCTTCGATTCACAACTGGAAGGAGAAATTTCTCTTCATTTACTGCCCGACCCTGGAATTGGGCCTGCCCCCTTGGGGGTCTCTGAGGGATTCCGTCCGCCGGGCTCCTGGCCTGGGAGAGGACGACCTTCAGGCCGCCCAGAAGCTCCTGAGTTATCCCGCTCCTTCCCTTCCAAACCTACTGAGGGAGCCGCTTCTCTTCAACATCGGCCTGAGCCCTCAAGATCCAGCAAGTATACATCTTTCCTTTTCTTGTCTTCTTCTTCCCTCTCTTCCTTTCTCTCTCCTTTTTCCTCTTTTCTCTCTCTTTTTTCTTTCTTCTTCTTCTCTTCTTTTCTCTTTTTTTTTTTTTTTTTTTTTTCGGACTGATTGGTGCTGCTTTTTCCTTCTTCTTTTCTTTTCCCGTTTTTTTTTTTTTTTTTTTTTTTTAGCAATGGACGCCGAAGCCACACGGATGCTCGCCAAGGCCATGAGAGCCCAGAAAAGGAAGGGCGCGACGACTTCCGGCTCGGCGAAGAGGGCCAGGGTGGAGGAGACGAGCTTGGCCGCGCCCGTCCAAGCGACCCCGACGATCGACATTCCTTCGGATGCCGAGCCAGCGGCCCCCCGGGCTCCCCCAGGGAGCCCACCGACTGGGGTCCCCATTCCGGAGGTCCGCCCCGCGGAGGCGCCTGCCGCGGGGAGGAGGAGAAAATCGGTGGCCCGCAGGCCGAGCAGCCACCGAGCCGCTGCAGACGAGTCCGTCTGCTCCGAGGGGGGATCGGAGAACCCCTTCAACGACAAGGCCCTAATCCGCCGGCTGCTCGATGGTTGCATCCTGTCCGATGTCGTGGAGAGGATCGACCGCGCCGATCCCGAGCAGCGGGCCTGGGACACCTTGGGGTCCTTTCTTGAGGTAAGCGGATTTTTACTTGCTCAGTTGCTCGGTCTTTGTTGTAATTCTCTATCTGTCTTTGCAGATCGGGCACCAGCTCTTCGCCTATGTTGAGGCGTCAGGCCGCATGAGAAGGGATCTTCTTCGGGCGGAGGAGCGCTGCCAAGACGAGGTTGCTCGTCTTCAAGCGAAGACGGCCGAGGTGGCCGCCCTCCGGGAGGCTCTGGAGAGAGAGAGACAAGACCGGGAAGAGGAAAGACGAGTCCAGGAGGAGGAGAGGCGAAGTTTGGAGGAGTCGGCAAGGAAGGCGGAGGCCGAGGTCGCCCATCTGGCCGAGCAAACTCCGGTTCTGGTCTCGGAGGCCAGGACCCTTGCAGTGGAGGAGTTCAAGACCTCCGCGGAGATGAGGGAGCTGAACGTCCAGTTCGGCCTGGAGGCGTTCACCAAGGGATTCGAGCTCTGCCGAGAGAGGATGGCCAGCAGATATCCCGACCTTGATCTCGGCTTTTTGGAGGAGTCTGACGACGAGGCCGCCCCTCCGTCCGCTGCCGTCGCAGCCGCGCCCCCCGCGTCGAGCTCTCCACCCCCTGCCCCGAGGTCTGAGACCTCCGATCTTGTATCTTTCTTTTGTCGCCATATTTCCCTTTCGCTTGTCTTCAAAATTAATAAAGTCGAACTTCTTATTGTGGATGGCCTTTCCTTCCCCCTGCTTCTTCTTTTCTGCCTTTCTTCTTGTAAAGAGTTGGTCTCTGACGTTTGCATCTTCCGATGGCAGCGTCCTGCCGAAGCACTTCTCTTGCCCCTGGGGGTCCCGCTGAAGTCAACTATCCAACGGCTAAAAAAGGAGGTCCTCCACCTGACGAAGAAGTTGAAAAAGTCGGAGGGCGAGCTCCGCCAGGCGAAAAAATGCTATTCCGAGGCTGCCGCTGAGGCTGCCCACTTCAGGAGTCTCCAAGTGAAGGCAATCATGGACTACAGCCGGAGGAAGGCGAACTTTGCGAAGGAGCTCGAAGAATGCACGAAGAGCGCTAGCGACCGAACTTGGGCTCAAGAAGCCAGGATCAGCGCCCTTAAAGTGGAGCTGTCGGCTGCCAAGAGGAGGATCGGCCAGCTGGAAGGGAACTCACCCCGGCTCACAGCGCGGGATGAGCAGATATGGTCACAAAAAGTTTCCGACCTCCAGAAGCAGCTTCAAGATGCCGAGATGAGCCACGATGTGCAGCGGGCCAGCTGGCGCCGACAGGTAGAGGAGCACAAGGGGAGATTCCGTCGAGCGACGGACGAGGTAGTCTGTCTCCAGAGGCAGTTGGTTACTAGGGCGCAGCTTGCTAACGCCCAAGATAACGAAGAGCTCCAAGCCCTGAGAGGCTCTGTCGAAGGGATTTCTGTCTCCCTTGGGGAGAAGACAGCTGAGCTTCAACAAGTAAAAATCCAACTGGAACTTGAGCGGAAGGCCGTCGCGGACGCAGAGGCGGAGTCCGAAGTTTTGCGGAAGTGGCATCGGGAAGCGGAGGCTGAGAGCCGACGACTTCGTCAGGCGCTCCAGGATATGCTGCAAAAGAAGGAAGAACTAGAGGAAATGGTGGAGACCCTGAGGCAGTCCTGGTCGGGGGATGGAGGTGATCACCCTATGTTAGAGGGAGCAGGACCTCCTTAGAGTTCTTTTGTAGTCACCCCCTTTTTGTAGCTGCCCCCCTTTTCTTTTCTTGTCGTTTTGTCCCTCTTTTTCTGGCCGTCCTGGCCCTGTAGTACATATATCGGAAATGAGAAAAAGGCATTTTGTGTTACCTTGTCCGCGCGTAGCACTAATATTGTCGTTCGTTGACCCTTTCTCGTTGTTTGGCCTGTTTGGCTTAGAGGTCGCCGTGGGAAAGGGCTCTTCCCTTCCATCCGATCTCGTCATGTGGCCGAGCCTCGCCACCGTTTTTAACCCTTGTTGGCGAAGTGGCGGATGGAGCCCGGCTTTCTTAGGAGCCCGGGCGAAGTCTTTCTTGGGGGCGGAACCCGGCTCCCGTAGGAGTCCGGGTGAAGTTTACCTTGGCGGCGGAACCCGGCTCCCGTAGGAGTCCGGGTGAAGCTTTACCTGGCGGCGGAACCCGGCTCCCGTAGGAGTCCGGGTGAAGCTTTACCTGGCGGCGGAACCCGGCTCCCGTAGGAGTCCGGGTGAAGCTTTACCTTGGCGGCGGAACCCGGCTCCCGTAGGAGTCCGGGTGAAGCTTACCTTTGCGGCGGAACCCGGCTCCCGTAGGAGCCCGGGTGAAGCTTACCTTTGCGGCGGAACCCGGCTCCCGTAGGATTCCGGGTCTTCCATTTTGCTTGAGCCGGTCGCGAGGTTCTCGTTATCAGCCTGGCTCGTGGGGGCGCGTTAGGACGCTGTAAGGCCTCTCCCCTCTCCGGTCTAAAAGAACCGGGCCTTCAACTTTGCTCATGTCAGGACGAGGTTCTCCTCCTGTTCCTGACATGGCTATGGGGGCACATTAGGGCGTTGCAAGGCCTCTCCCCCCATCCGGTCTAAAAGAACCGGGCCTTCGACTTTGCTCAAGTTAGGGCGAGGTTTTCCTCCTGTCCCTAACAGGGCTGTGGGGGCACATTAGGGCGTTGTAAGGCCTCTCCCCCCATCCGATCTAAAAGATCCGGGCCTTTGACTTTGCTCAAGTTAGGGCGAGGTTTTCCTCCTGTCCCTAACAGGGCTGTGGGGGCACATTAGGGCGTTATAAGGCCTCTCCCCCCATCCGGTCTAAAAGAACCGGGCCTTTGACTTTGCTCATGTCAGGACGAGGTTCTCCTCCTGTTCCTGACATGGCCGTTGTTTTTTGGAGAGGTCATATCCAGTCATAATACATCCGCGTTAAGCAGGAGGAGTGCGTTAGCTAGAAAGAAAAGTAGATTCAAAACGAAACAGTAAGCAATACATTTACAGTTCTCCCGCTCCTCCTTGAGGCCCTCCGGCGATGGAGTCGATGGTCCCGATAGGAGGCCGGTCCCCGGGCTGCTCCTCCCTCTTCTGTGGTTCGGGCGGTGGGAGGGCTCTTGGCCGGTCTCCTCTACCCTCAAGCCTGCGGCGGATGAATCTGTCGAGCCGACCTCGCCGGATGAGCTCCTCGATCTCGTCCTGGAGCTGGATGCACTCTTCGGTGTCGTGGCCGTGGTCGCGGTGGTAGAGGCAGAACTTGTTGGGGTTGCGCTTCCCGGGGTGCGTGCGCATCCTCTCTGGCCTAGGGATCAGCTCCCTGACCTCCATCAGTACCTGGGCCTTCGAGGCGTTGAGGGGGGCGTAGCTGCGGAACTTCCCTGGCGGGGAACCCCGCCGAAACCTGTTGTCCGGGCTTCTCTGCCTGCGTGCCCGGGGTGGAGTATGGGCGCGCTTGTGCCCAGGAGGGGATCGGGAGCGAGGCCGGGCTTCCCTTGGCCTCTTCTCAACTGCGGGCTTGCCAGAATCTCCCGCCTGGCGCTCCCTCGCAGTCTCTTCATCCTTCATTTTGAAGGCCTCTTCCGCTCGGGCGTATCCTTCAGCCCAAGCCAGCAGATCAGCAAAATCCCTGGGATACTTCTTCTCCAGGGAGTACAAGAGATCATTCTTCTGAAGGCCACCTTTCAGGGCGGCCATGGCAACCGACTGGTCCAAGTTTCGGACCTCCAACGCCGCGATGTTGAAGCGGTTGATGTAGGCCCGTATGGACTCCCCTTCCCTCTGCTTGATGTTGATGAGGGACTCCGAACCTTTCCGGGGACGTCGGCTGCTGACAAAATGGGCCACGAATTGGTGGCTCATTTGGTCGAAGGAGAAGATGGTACCCGGCTTCAGTGCCGAGTACCAGTTTCTTGCTGCTCCCTTCAAAGTAGACGGGAAAGCCCGGCACAAGATGGCGTCGGGGGCACCATGAAGCAGCATCATCGTTCGGAAGGCCTCCAGGTGGTCCACCGGATCCGACATCCCGTCGTAGCTTTCAAACTGGGGGAGCTTGAAATTCGGCGGGATCGGTTCCTGCATAATCATTTGGGAGAAGGGAGGGTCAGTGCAGATATCCTCACCGTAAGCGGGAGGCGCATGGCGGAGTTCTTCGATCCGCCGGTTCATCTCCTGGAGCCTCCGGTCCAGGAAATCCTCTCGACTTCGAGTCTCGAGGGTCCTTTGGCAGAACGGGGGCAGGGATCTCCCAGGGGTGGAGTCGTGGTCCGACTGAGGGCTCTCCACCCTTGGATTCGCCTTCTCGGGAAGGACGGGGCGGCTAGCCCAGGTGGCCCGCCCCACCGCCGGGTTCTGGCATTCCGGAGATGCCCCTTCCGGATGCGCTGACGCCTGCGGCGGCTGCTGCTGCATCGCCTGTACGGCCTCGACGAGGCCCTTGACCTGCTGCGCCAGCAAGTCAAACTGCTCCGCGCCGACCGCCGTCGCCGGAGGGGGAGGAGCTGGCTGAGAAACGGGAGGGGAGGCCGGAGCCTGAGATCTGGCCGCGGAGGCCGTGGACCGCCGGGTGGACGCCCTGCGCGGAGGCATCGGGTGTCGATCTCGCGGGGGAGGATTAGGAGTAGATGACGGAGAGATGGCCGGAGGTGGCTCCGTTGAGCGCTCCTTCAAGAACAAGGGTGCTGCGAAGACACAGGCCCCTTCCTCTAGCGCCAATCCTGTTGGTGCAAAAATCCGCCTGCGCCGGAGAAGCTGGAGTTGAGGAAGCCGCGGTCGCCGCCGGGACCTGCAAGGGAAGTCTAAACCGGAGGTGGGGTTGCTCCGGCAAGACCCTCCGACGCTCAAGTCAGTTCTCTGCCTCTACAAGAATGGAGTGCTCGAACGGAGAATTTAGCAGAGTTTTGAGATAAGGCGAAAGAGCTTAAAAAATAACGTATCTGAGTCCCCCCTTTTATAGGCGGGGGAGGCAATGGACTGATGGCGACGTGTGTAACTGCCTGGTAGTGGGCCGCCCATGGTCAGGGGAATTGATTGCGAAAGATAATGGAGCAGACACGTGGGTATCACCTCGACTTGCCACGTGAAATCCGTTATGAGGGGTGGAGCAGCGTCCGTCGTCAGGAGAATCGCATGGTATCCGTCGCAGGAGGTGGAGCAGGTTCGTGGCCGTTACTGTGGCCTGCCAGGGGGATAATGGAGCTGTGCGGAGTCCGCCACAGGAAGTGGAGCAGGGCGGCTATGGCTGCTGCGGCTTATCAGGGAATGATGATACTGCGTGGAGTCCGCCACAGGAGGTGGAGCAGGGTCGCAGCCGTTTTGAGGGCCTGTCAGGGGGCGTGGATCTGTCGATTGAAGCTCGGCAATGGTCGGAGCCGTCGTGAGCGGAGCCCGGCTCCCGTAGGAGTCCGGGCGGAGCTGTTCTGATGTCGGCGGCGGAGTCCGGCTCCCGTAGGAGTCCGGGCGGAGCTGTTTTGATGTTGGCGGCGGAGCCCGGCTCCCGTAGGAGTCCGGGCGGAGCAGCGCTTGCTGATGGCGGTGGAGCCCGACTCCCGTAGGAGTCCGGGCGGAGCTGCACTTGCTGATGGCGGTGGAGCCCGGCTCCCGTAGGAGTCCGGGCGGAGCTGCACTTGCTGATGGCGGTGGAGCCCGGCTCCCGTAGGAGTCCGGACGAAGCTGTGCTGATGTCGTCGGTGGAGCCCGGCTCCCGTAGGAGTCCGGGCGGAGCTGCGCTGCAAACAAAGTCAAGGGTGAAGTCCGGCTCTGATAGGAGTCCGGATTGAGCTTACCAGCAATTGATATTGAGAGCGGAGCCCGGCTCCCGTAGGAGTCCGGGCGGAGCTGTTTTGATGTTGGCGGCGGAGCCCGGCTCCCGTAGGAGTCCGGGCGGAGTAGCGCTTGCTGATGGCGGTGGAGCCCGGCTCCCGTAGGAGTCCGGGCGGAGCTGCACTTGCTGATGGCGGTGGAGCCCGGCTCCCGTAGGAGTCTGGGCGGAGCTGCACTTGCTGATGGCCGTGGAGCCCGGCTCCCGTAGGAGTCCGGGCGGAGTTGTGCTGATGTCATCGGTGGAGCCCGGCTCCCGTAGGAGTCCGGGTGGAGCTGCACTTGCTGATGGCGGTGGAGCCCGGCTCCCGTAGGAGTCCGGGCGGAGCTGCACTTGCTGATGGCGGTGGAGCCCGGCTCCCGTAGGAGTCCGGGCGGAGTTGTGCTGATGTCATCGGTGGAGCCCGGCTCCCGTAGGAGTCCGGGCGGAGCTGCACTTGCTGATGGCGGTGGAGCCCGGCTCCCGTAGGAGTCCGGGCGAAGCTGTGCTGATGTCGTCGGTGGAGCCCGGCTCCCGTAGGAGTCCGGGCGGAGCTGCGCTGCAAACAAAGTCAAGGGTGAAGTCCGGCTCTGATAGGAGTCCGGATTGAGCTTACCAGCAATTGATATTGAGAGCGGAGCCCGGCTCCCGTAGGAGTCCGGGCGGAGCTGTTTTGATGTTGGCGGCGGAGCCCGGCTCCCGTAGGAGTCCGGGCGGAGTAGCGCTTGCTGATGGCGGTGGAGCCCGGCTCCCGTAGGAGTCCGGGCGGAGCTGCGCTTGCTGATGGTGGTTCCGCCGTGGGTTCCGGCTGTGGGTATTTTATACCCAACAGCCTGCATTAATGCATGATGTCAACCTTCATAAGATTGAAACAGTGAAGGGGAATTTATAGTCCAAATCCAATATGATATGTCTAAAGTTGTCAGTTATGCTATTTCTAATGGAAGTGGAGGGTGAAGTAACAGAGCATACGTCCTTATCATGATCACATTGTCCCATAAACTAGGCACACAATTAACTACAATAACAAAGAACCTTTCCACATATGATAAGACTTTATCCTGATAATCATGATGATGAGTATTATCACTTTTAAATACACCACTATGCCAGCGAATTCTCCAGTATATCATTCTCAAGTTAAAAAAAGAGAAAAACAAATTTATGTATTCAACTTGTTGTAAATTAACAAATTATTCAAAAAATTGAATTAGCAGACATGCAAGCAAAACTCTTTACCTGTTATTCTGCAGAGGAGCTATTCTACAATCCATAAAGGATGAAAAACTAGATCGACATAAAGATATCAACATCGAAGGCACTGCCATTTTTTCACCTTAAAGTCAATACAAAATCCAATAACATATCGTCGATTGCTTCATTTTAGATCAAAAAACTGCTATTATCTATTCATGCCAAAACAATCTACAGCTACTCACAAAAAGCATCCAACATAACACAATCTGGCATTTATCCCTAAGTAGTTCATGATACTTATACAACATTAAATTATGAAGAAGTTGAAATTCTTATATCCACTGATGGGTGAAATAAGCAAACAAACATCAATTTTAACTTTTTTATGGTGTACTTTCTTGCCAGATTTTTTTTTAAAAAAAATTGTGAATGATCTAGAGCTTTCTATTTCTTGAGATTATACTTCAGTCAAGATTTTAAATCCTATGGGACGGGGCTGTCCCGATTTTCTCATGGAACGGGATGTGCCGCTGTCCCGCCCCATCCCGATACTTGGAACAGAGAGTGTCTCAAGACGTCACGATTGGGATGCTGGGATGCTAGGGGACGACCCTGTCTCAACACATGAGATGATATCCCGTCCCGATGTCCCACGAGACGTCCCACTGGGATCTGAATCCCTAACTTCAGTACTCTAAAAGTTCAATATTTTGACTCAAAATATACTTTTAATGTTAATGCTCCTATAGTCATAGTATAAATATATCAAAATGCCAAAAAAAAAAGCCTTAATAGAAAGGTGCTTTATTGAATAAATAATTGGAAAATAAAAAAGTATAATAGAATAATGCAATCTCCACAACTTTAATCATACAAATATCAATAGTGGAAGTTAAGGCAAGCTTCTAACCTGGTTTTGGATCACTTGGGAAGCTGTTCTATACCGTTCACGTATGAGCTTGCCTGGTTCTCCTGAAAAGAGAGAGGAAGATTGGTATGACTAAGCAATCATATATGATTTCATTGGATATAGCTATACAAACAAAAGCTTTAACATATGATTTTGTTGCAAATGGTTATATGAACAAAAGCTTCTTGGATTCATATCCGCTTTGATAAAATTAAACAGTTTTTGCATATATGCCTTTGCAAAGAAAGCTTATCGCATATTTACTCTCCAAAATCGCTATTTGCATGTATACACCCCCTCAATTCATCCTGTTTTTGCACAGATGCCCCTCTTCAGATTTTTGGATGGTGGCTTTAAAAGACAACCACTTTGAACTTCATTTGACACTATTAACCTTTTATGCCAATACCTCTGAAATATTTAACATTCAATTTATATTAAAAAGAGCTATATTTTTATATAACTTTGTCAGGGATATTGATCCAAAGGGCATTATACGTTTAAAACAATAATTTCTTAACACCATCAATTAAAAAATCTAATGGAAATATTATCCATGTAAAAACAAGATGATTTGAGTGGTATATAATAATGACTTTTAAGAGAAAATATGCAATAAGCTATATTTACAAGGGTATATATGCAAAAAAAAAAAAAAAACTAAATCCTCAGTCAGAAATGCCTCAAAAGCATTACCAGTTAAATTCTAGATGTACATTTGACACAAAAATTAAATAATGTGCAAAAGCGACGAGGTACATAGTTTTTCTTTGAAACGTACACAATGTCATATATTTGTTTGACTCACAAAAAATTAAACCTGTCTTAATGCCAAAAAATATATAAGATATACCCAGTCTTATTTTTTAGATAGCAAATTATATTATTACAAGTAGAAGAGGAAAAAGGAAAAACCAAATTCACATAAACGTAGATGGTGATTTATATAGTACACAGCTGATACAAAATTATGAATAGTATGCACAAGAGAAGAAAAGGATAGGAACCCTGTAACTGCATCATCATGAGAACCAACCAAATTTATCTTTCTGGTTCACTTATCATTTTCATATCAATAATCTAAATATTTTATTTCCATTTCTTAAGCTTAGCACAGATCTATACCAACAAGACCTATTCCATTTTTATGTAGAAACTTTTTCAATCAACGCATGATCTGTCAAAGTTTGACAACATACTTCACTGGCTATTGACCATACGTCAACACTCAAAATTGGTTCTCAACTCCTAGCAAAGGCAACTTTAGGAAGGAAAGATTACCACAAAACATATGAGGCTACTTGGTTACTTGCTTAATCCAAACAAGGGCATTGTCTAGAAGGGATATTGTAAGCAGCATATTCTTTCTTTATTTATTTTTTAAACCTTTACAAACAATGCACAGGAAAGCAAACTTAAGTTATACATTATAAACAATGTGTTCTTTCTGGATTTACATTCCTCAGTAAACATCATACTCCAACTTTCTAGGTTTAACTAGTGGTTCATACATAATCAATATTACAGAGAATAGCATCTCCCTGGAAATGTTGCTCTATATAAGTGGGATTATTCCTTTTCCTGTGAAGAATCATTAAGAAAACAAAATTATAAGTCTTGAAATGGAACATCTCTCTTGGAATGATTCATCCAAATCTAATCCAATCCACTGAGTAATCAAAAACAGACTAAACTCATCAAAGTCTTTAGAACATCTAAATTTAAGTAAATTAGGTGACAACTTTGATCACCTTGAAGATTTTAAAGGATGAGAATATTTCACCAATGGTCTTTCAGAAATGCATCCAAATGCATGTTTACCTGCTCTCTCTGATTCAAGTTCTCCTGCAGACATAATGACTGGCTCGACTCCCATTGCCTGAAAAATAAGTTCAGTTTGAAATGTTTTTCCTTGGCCTTTTCCTCCCCAGATACCTACAAAATCACGTTACAGCACAGTGTTGCTTGATATGTACACCTTGAAAATATTTTAAGACAAGCATACTAATAGTGACACAAAGGTAATGCAAAAAGAAAGAACCCATGACCAAGTTGATCAAGTGGTACATAACCTCAGGTTTAAGATGGCGGAAAGAAACTAAACAAATTGACAAGATGTAACCTGTTTGGAAAAACTAGAAAGGAAAAAAGACTCTAATCAACATGATGATTATGTGGTCTTACCAAAATAATCATAATACGGAGAAAAAAATATCCTAACCTTAAGCAATAAGCTTTGTCCCAACTTTCTGAGGTTGGCATAAAGGATCAAGGTATAGTCCATCAAACTTGTGAGCATGTCACAGCCAACTCTCAGCATAATATGAGCTCTTCGAACTATGCTAAATTCCTAGCGAAGGCATCAATTGATAAGATAGGGGCATGCCATGATACCTGAAAGGCCAGTTGTGTAAGGAGACATGCCAATTTGGTTATGCAATTCAAGCTTATGCAACTGGAGAGCTGTCCCTATGGTTTCCCTAGAGTTGAAAACAATCTAGAAGAAAGGCAAGAAGACAAGGTTTGATATTGGGAACGACATTCATCACTAAGGCACAAATTATAAGCCAATAGCAAAAGAAAACATAATTCCCAACAGATAAATAGTAATAGAAGATAAATAAAAGAGAATAACTACAAGATAGCCTCCACAAACCCAAGATTGTATTATGTATCTGTGCAAACATATTAATCAAATCACAGATTTCTCATTAAGTGTGTCATTATGGAAAAAAAGACAAGCAAAATAAAGTCAGAAGAAGAGAAACAACTTCCGCAAATAAAATCAGTATAGTGATCAAAATAGTGAAGTTCATGCGACAGTCTTATGTTACTAAATGCATGATCCTGTCATAAGGAAAGGTGTGTTGTTTGAGTCAACAACATACACAATCAGAATATGCATAAATGAGGTGTTAATAAATAAGAAATAAATAGCCGCAACTTATATAATTTTTCAGGCTTTCTTTTTTCCCAGAAGAAAATAATCTACAAGTCATCTCCCCATATAAGCTGATTAGTGGGATCGGATGTGATCAAATGCATTGCCTGTCAATTAGAACAACTTTAAAATCATCATTCCTAAATCAAGATTTCTTTTTAAAAATCACATATGAAACAAAGGACATTGTTTTATAATAACTGCACCTCGAAGAAATATGTTGATTTTTTAAAAAATAAAATTTAATTTATTTACCTAGTATTAGAGGAACTTTCACATTGAGGAGATGCGCAATATAGTTCTTCACAATGTGGCATGCTGCAAAAGAAGTATTTATCAATGTCTAATGATGGAAATACTGGAGACCAAAATATTAAACAAGCTTCACCAAAGAGCAAAAGCAAGATACAAATTCAGGTTTCTCTTTTTTTTTTTTTAAATAACTTCCGAAAGTAACTGAAAAAAAACCGAGCCAATTCTAGCTTTTTCTACCAGTCAAATGTTTCTCTAATAATATTCCCTGTGACACCTTCCTAGAACCCTAACCCATCTCACCTAGATCAGAGTGCTCCTCGCCATGCTCTTACACCGACAGTGACTTCTCATGCTACTACATCATGGTTAGCTCACCATTAGCTCATCTTTCTTTGATTTATACCATTTCCTCTAGTCATCCATGCCAAGCATTAGTCATAAGTTATGGTCATTTAACATTTAAAGCAATGCTGTTATGGTTGACAAGCCTTCCTGAGGCTCTTCAGCAAACAATTATACAGGACCTTGTTAGCCTTTTCATAAGAAAGTTCCAATCCAGCATTAGTGGGTCTGTAGAGTTAAGCACAATATGATGGCTCAATAAACTGATGTAAAGCTTCTTTAGTTACTTGGAATATTATTCACAGCTAAGCAATCCACTGTAAGGAGAACTTCACCTATTATTGTTTGACAATCATTTTTTTTTAATGGTCTGCCCCACTATTAGATGGATGAGAAGAATTGCATTTCTTTTAACAAGATCTTTCTAAGGATATCTCCACCTAGCCTGCGCTCTGTAGCCATCTGGCAATAATTGGTGCCTCCACCAAACTATATATCACATCAAAAAGACTTCCAAATCCTAGTTTGAGTGCACCTGGCATGTTTGTCATTTAGACTTCCCATTGATTGCTATCTCAAGTAGAATCTCGGGCATCAGTTTTTGACAGACCTTAGCATGTTGCTACTTTTCTGTCCCAAGGTTGCCTTCCCTCCTAAATTTTCTTTCACATCAGAAATATACCAACATTATCGCTTATGCCCAAACAACCAATTAATGCACCACTGACACACTAATGAAGCTTCAACTGAGGCTACTTGAAAGCAAGCTATATGGAGACAAGTATTTATTTTTTGGATGGCAGGCCACTTTGAAATCCTCCACACAATTGTCAACCCATATTAGTCTTGACCATATTTCAACCTCATATTGAGCGAGCAATGTGTGTGGTGAGCAGACCTATTAGTCTTCCTCACTCTACTCACTATGTGATGATATTATGTACTTTTGGATACCTTCAAGGTAGCATAACTAACATCAGTTGTTCCGTCTCCTCTCCTTCTGCCTTAGCATTAGAACTTAGAACCTCCACTAACCATCATTGAGCTAGTAATCTTATCTATTAGTTATGTAATACAGATTTCTTTGTATTCTTAAAGACACCCTCATAACCATGAAAAACAAGAAACATGTAGCATTTTCTTGGCTCCAACATGAAAAAGAAGTATCAATATGATGATTCAGACTTGCAGATTTCAATTCATTTTTCCCATGTCATCTTCCTAACATGGTAGTTGCCATCAGCTCTACATTTTCCCATGTCATCTTCCTACCATGTCCATCAGCAATCCTACATTTATTATAAATAGAGTGATATTCATACTGCAAGCAATCAGACTGTCTATTAATTATACTGATATACCACATGGGAGGGGTATGGCCCATTGCAATAGTGTATACTGGATTCTGATTGTAGTATTGTACCTCATCCAACATTGCTCATCATGCTTCAATCTCCATACCATCATTACAGATATTCAGGATAAAGACAAAGTTTAATTGTTTTATTTTTTGGCCAAATATTCCATCTTACAACAAATTAAGAAGGTAAATATCTCAAAGATGATGAAAGTTGATGAATCACTGTCAAATACAAAAGTTCACGGTCAGAAAATATTATTAGTTTGCTACTTTCAAGGAAAAACACTCATAACCCCATCAAACTTTCATATGGATTGATGAGGCAGCTATCTTTTCAGTATAATTTACCTTTTCCTATCACATGAATAAATAGTTTACAGGGTCAAAAATGTCACATATGAACAACTGTATTAGAATGAATTTTGATAGACAGGTTTCACTGCCTGTAACTATCAAACAGAACCTTATAATATTCATCAGATTACTGCCCAGAGCTGATACTAACCAGCCATCACACCCTTTTCTTTGCTTATTTAAATTAAAGATACATGCATTCTATCAAACACATATTAAATTGTATCACGATCATCAGATACAGCACTATATAAGATGATATACATTGATTTCATAACATTATTCATCATACTGCTTTTCTACATTATGGTTCAGAGATAAATTTAACAAACTTGCAATGACAAACTTTAATTTAAAATTTACCTCTTTAACTCACGTATTATAAATAACAGCTACATTTATAAATAACAGCTACAACCACTCCCGTGTTTTAAGGTATCTGTTCCTTTGGAATAAATAAAGTACTCCTCAAAGAAAGATTTTGAAGTGTATGGTTTTGAGCCTATGGAACAACTATAGTAGAAACATCATGCAAGCATTTTCAGAGTGACAGTGCTGATGGGAATTTTTGAATCATCTAGGTGATGAAGGTTACCAGACTCTGAAAAGTTGTATACACTAAATTTAATTTTTCAATATGATTAATACAGTATGTTTTGTCCATTAAGAAACTTTTGTTTGAGCCTTTTTTTTTTTTTAAAGAAAGAAATCCAATCTAAGTTGAAATAGGCAAAAAAATAAAAAAAAAAAAAAGGGTCATGCTTTGGTTATTGATGCACTAAATGACTTCCAAAGCCAAAAGCTGTCAATGTCTAATTTTGGGGGTATCTGCATACATTCAGCTTAACATGTATCAACAATATGAGAAATTATACAATTTTTTAATTCATTATATGATTACTAAATAAAATATTGGGAGCTCAATGTGTAAACACTAGCCACTTTCCACACTTTGATACTGAGTATGAAATTATAGTGAATTAAAAGTTAATGTTGATCTCGCTTGACATAAATCATGAGTTTAGCATCTTTCTTCTTTTCAACCATAATTTCATTAAGGAAAATATCCCACTTGAAAAAAAATACAAATGTTGGACTTAAGTGCAAAGATATTAAGATTATTATAGAACTCCATGAACTAAGTGTTTCCAATCACTAAAACATACAAAGAAACATTTTTAAGCACCTAATTCTGAAAACTTATCAAAAAAGGCCCTTTAAATAAATATATTAGATTATGCATGATCATATAAGGCAAAACAGACGGTGTTCCTCCTTTTTATATATGTGATACCTCATCGAAATTCATCACGTGCAAATTCGCAGCAAAGTTTCATAGAGCTTACCAATTTTATCCTGTAGAATAGACCAGCATACTATGTCAGATTCTGTGGATCAACTTTTAGAAGGTGAAACAAATATCAAGAAAGTACAAAGGTGAATCATCTAGTTTAGAAGAAAGAATATTAAAAGAAAGAGGCCAAAACAAATGGAAAGAAATATCTCATGATGTACAGGAAAGAATATTAGACATGATTCTCCTCAATCTGGGAGAATATCAAAACATAGAAGCAGCATTACATTCCTTTTTTCAAAAAATACAAACAAATTCCTCGTGTGTTTATAATCTGAAAACTTGAGTGAATTAGAAATAGACATCAAGATTCTCAGTAAGGGGGAATTCTTCCCTTCTTTTCCCTTTCAAGAAAAAAGGAAAACAAACATAAAGACTCTCTACAAACTTCTAACGATCTGTCAGAAGTCTGAAGGATGATGTTAAAGTTACAACCATGATCCATGTATTCCACATACACCCTGTATACAAGGAGCTATGGTCTGTCTGTATCGATTGTACCCACGGGAGCGTGGCTTTCAAAGTGCAGCTCTGTGTATGTTAGCAATCTTCCAGCACCAGTAGCCCAACTTTCAGCAATGTTTAACAACAAATATATTCAAGAAGAGATGTCGGTCTTTTTCAAGATAGCAACACGGAAGGATCTACACATGAGCCCCTAACAGGAGTAACCAAAATTAAACCAAAAAATGCCAATTCCTCACACAAAAATCATGAAGAGAGCGGCTGCTTGAGCCTTCAAGAATCAAGAATAATTACGAAGAAAGATCAGAATTTTACAGAGGAAACTCGAGGAATTTTGAAAACGAACCATCAAATCCTTCAACCTGGCTAATTTCACATGTTAAATATCAAACATTGTCTGATTCCAAGACAACCACCGAAAAAAAAAAAAAAAACTAAATTATACCAGACCAATCATAGCAAAAGGAAATTAAACAGAAAGAACTCACCAAGAAAAATGGAGCTATGTAATAGTCGCCCTCCAGGTACTCAAACGACCTCGTCACCTTCTGCCTGTAATCGAAAACAATATCCGCTGCAAACCCAATAAGAACACAATTAAAAGAACATACTGAAACAAAAACGAATCCACATCAGTCCGAACAAAAAATCCAAAAAAACTTGCAACAAAGATGGCCACTTTCCAAGAAAAGAAAGAGGGATTCCATACAATCTTTTCCAAGAAACTCTCCGACGAAAAGATCATCGACGATCCCTTTCCGGGCCCCGACCGCAGTGTTCATGTTGTCGGCCTCCTGCCCGAGCCGGTACAAGTAGTCCTTCCCGTCCGCGTCCTTAGACTCCCATGAGGACTGCTCCGAGATCCTCTTCTTTGGACCATCCGGAGGCGGCCGATCGGGAGATCGACGGGAGCAGCTGGGAGGAATCGAGAGAGCAAGCCTCCTCCTCTTACCCTGGATCTTGGGGCTAGGGTTTAGAACAAAAGATCGCCAGGGGAACAGGAAGAGGAGGTCGGACTGAAAGCCGAGGGCCGCCATTTATTTGTCTTGGTTTTCGCTCCAGCTTCCTTCTTGTAGGGGGAGTATAACCGTAGCCGGTTGCCGAGCGCGGGCTTGCGGAAGCTACACGCGGTATGATTGGGCTTGCTGGAGCCGTCGGATTGTGTGAGCCACTGGATTGGGCGGTCCAGAATTGCTGAAGCATGGTATCAACCGCATTGGTTCTTCTGCGTGTGGTGATGGCAGGCTTATCTTGAACGGCTGGAAGACAGCTGAGCTGGACCGACATCACACCGGCCCATCTCAGCCGTCCAAAAAAAAATCAAAAATCAAAAATCTTTACAAGCTATGTCGCGATTGGGGGACTGGAAAAGAAAATAAATAAATAATCCCGGGACCAGTCTCTGATGCTAAGGTTAAGAATATGAATTGATGCTTCTATATCTAGTTGGGTTGAATGATGGTATTAGTTTTATTTATATAATCAAACTCTCCTCATTCATAAGAGCTCCAGTAACTTCTTGTTTTTTCATTTTCAATTCATGGTAAGCAGAGAGAAATTCAAGACCTGTTGTCTGTACGTTTCCTAGGTCATGTGGTAGAATAAATAGATGCTTACAGGAAATGTGCCATAAATTAGTTTAAGAATTTCTCCTTTTTCTTCTCTAATATTTGTTCTTGTATGCATATTTTTTTGTATTATAACTATATTTATTTTTCCTATCATACAAATCTACATGGATTCCAAAAATGAAGTGGTGCAATGCAATTCTTTTTTCTTTTTTTGAGAACAATGGCAAGGACATCGCCAATCATTAAAAAACGTAATGATAGGAGAATAAATTGATACCAAAGAACTTTTTTGTACATGTTAAGAATTCAGGTTCCCGACTCCCACAAAGCCACGGATACTGAATGGAAGGGAAAAAGTTACCACACGCTCCCTCCCCCTACAAACGCGCCTACGCACTATATTTACAGGAAAACTCTGTCTTGATGATTAAAAGATCGAATCTGTCGAGAGATCGCAAGACGCCTTCGCATCAAGTCCATCCAAATACTCACATCATTAAATTTCAGTTGTTTCAAGGCCTCAACCACCTACTGAAGAATATCTTGTAACTTGGTTTCTTAGAGCTGCGTTCACCTCACTTCCAGGCAGGTCAAAGCATCCATGGCAAAGATACGATTACTTGTCAATATAATGACTGCACAATCTTTTCTCCATGATTTCAGTACATAACAAAATCAGAAAAGTGCAGCATTAAATTTATTACACCAAACCATATGCTCATTCTTCCATAGAGACAAAATGACATTAAAAAGGCTACATATACTTTTCTAGGCTTTGCGAGGGTTCAACCCCATCTCTTTCCTGGTCTTGCTGACAAACAGATCCCTGGACTTGACTATACCAGGTAACCACCCAATGACTGTTGTGAATGGCAGCTGTGCGACAGCTTCTTTCCTTCCCAGCGACACAATTGCGATAGCAGAAGAAGGCTTGTAAGTGGCCAGCTTGTTCTCACCAGTTCCCTTGATCAACCGCATCAAGTTCTTGACGACCACCACGGCATGCTTCTGTGCAAGGAATCCTTGTTTGATTTCCTGTCCATAAAACAAAATTCAAATCAGACAGAATTACAGGGAATGAAAAATACTTTCTTGTGGTTTCTTGAAGGCAATGTTTGCAAGAGCGGGGATTAAAAATGCAGTGTAAATTCTCTTAGCATCTTGCCTTAATTGAGTATGGATAAACAGAAAACAAGTGAGACTAAACAGTGGTGAATGATATGATGGGTGTTAGACTCTAGATATGCTGAGATCAACATGTTCGATGCCTCTATTTGGTCAACAAAAATTAATAATTTTGTTAGCAATGCAGATGATATGCACTCTAGGAGTCACTGCCTTCAAAGAGTTTAAATCTTGGATTTATATTTGTTTAAGGATTTGACTTACAATAAATGTTATATGTTCAAGCATTAGAGAAAAGCATACTCAGACGGTCATTTGGTCTATCTGTGCGATTCAGTGTGCTTGTTGTGCAGGGGACATGCAACTCAAAGGGTAAGATCAATGATTTTCTCCCAGATAAACAAAACCTTGATTCAGAGAGGGTTTTATGGGATCCACAAAAGGAAAGACACAAACTAAGCTGAAGCCAACACATAAATTCACTATAAACTTAGTCTCCCAAACATCCAATTCATTGTCAGCTGTAACTCCTCTTTGCAAACTAGACAGAAACTGTTGAAAGCGAACTTTGTGATATGACAACCCTCTCGGTTTTTTTCTTGTTTTTTTTGACCGAACCCTCTCAGTTTTGTTGTATAACAAAATCCAAAAGGCATAATTTTAAGAGGTAGGTATATTACAAAGGCATAAAGATATCATTAGGATTGAAAATGTATTATATAAAATAGACGTGAGGTTTTACATGCTTTTTATAGAAAATTTAATTCCCATTTTTATGAACTAAAAAGAACATAAATGAAGGAAAAGCAACTCATTCTCACAATGAATGCAATCATGATTTTTATATCAAGCAACTTTGAAAGTGCAGATGATTCTATTAGCGATAATAAGACATGTTCAGCACACGAGATAACTCAAAAGTCAGACTTACAGGAACATCAGTAATGTCTCCAATAGCAAATATATTCTTATGGCCTCTGACTCTCAGGTTTTCATCAACCAACAGTCTTCCCTTCTGGTCCAAGCTATCCCCTAATACAGACTCCTGCAGCCATGATGAACCCAGTCGCTTTGCCACACAAACAAAATGGCAATCAGCTGTGATCTTTTCTCCAGCAGATGTTGTGTACACTCCATCTGCCTCTGAT
Organism: Elaeis guineensis; assembly: GCF_000442705.2. Classification (NCBI taxonomy): domain Eukaryota; kingdom Viridiplantae; phylum Streptophyta; class Magnoliopsida; order Arecales; family Arecaceae; genus Elaeis; species Elaeis guineensis. The sequence goes on from NC_026000.2 coordinate 2,073,683, forward strand.
ATTGAGTCCAAATCAATTGATTGCCCCAAAAGCACTTTTACATTCTTTGAAGTCAACCAGTCCATTGCCTTTTTGGAAGCTTTCTGTCCTATGAATTCCAGCAACCTTGATCCTTTATGGACCAGAGTCACCTTTTTCTCTGGATAGTCCACTGCAATTTCTCCAGCAAGTTCAACACCAGTTGGACCACCACCAATGATTAGAACAGAACGTGAAGATTTTATCTTCTGGCTATCTAAATATGGAAAATGTTATAGTCATCAATAAGATAAGTGAGATTAATCATCGTTCCCACAGATGGTGGACCAGAGTATGCATTCTACAGTAATGTCACAATATATACAAAATAACTTGGGTGAAGTCTTATGGAAGTCGATTCCAACAATATTTGCATGATCAAGATTGAAAAGAAGAATAAATGGTATGAGATTGGCAGTTTTTTTTTTAATAACTTTAAGATAGAGAAGTTGCTGTGTTGCTAGGAGTACTTGCAAGAGATAAATGACCAGATAAGGAATTGGATGGAGTCTTAAGTGTGAGTGGGTGAGTATTTAGTAATGTCATGGGCTATCTTTATTTCGGAGTACTTGGTAATGTCATGCGTTAGCTTTATTTTTGGCCTTTCTGCGGTCTGAGATATAAACATGCAAACAAGGTATGAGGTCTAATTAACCCTTGTAAGGTAAAAACTTTGGGGCAAACCATATTAGAGTCATATTCTTGGAAAATGTGGCAAGACAAATGTCAACCTTTTGAGCTACTATAATGCTTGTCATTAAGATGAGACAAATGTGGATCACTTCTTGGTTCTTTGTTATCAGATTTCTTCAAGTGTTCAGAGTAGCTAGAAAACATCAACTGCTACAAATCTAATCAGCCACATTTGTTCTTTTGATTCCTCTTCCTAACAAACAAGTCCTTTGGCCTCAGGATTTGCCACTTGCAGAGTCAACAGAAAGTGAATCTAGTCGTTGGTAGTTTCAACTGGTCATTTTCTGGTTGGTTGCACCCATATTAAAAATACTCATTTTATTTTTCTGCATTAAAGGCTTGAAATGTTTGAAGGCATCAAGTAATTGGTTAAAGATGTGCCAATGGATTTGACATGAGTAATATAAGTTTCAAGGACATGCTGAATGAAATAAAAGTTAAACGGTTAACAGGTAACTAGCAGTAACTAACATCCCATCAGGTATAATTCATCCTATAACATGCATCACAAAACAGAAGCCCTAGAAATTAGTGACTATATAGCACATGTATAATGAATGCAAACAGAAATACATGCTGTTGAACAGAGAGAGAAAATGGATAAATAAATGGACATCAGTGTTTAATACAATTTGGTTAATTTAATAAAGAATAAGAAAATGATATGCCCAGCACAAAATTTTGCAATCATCACAGGTTAAATAGTGATACTCGGCTTAAATAAAACAAGGAAGATGCCACCAGTAACATCTAACTGATAAGGAAAAAGTTAAATTCACACGAACGAATTATTGGTGATGACTTTGAGATAAAGCATATGCTATACAAATGCTTCATCCAGCTATATGCAACCAAATCCCAGGAATTAGCAATTTTGCTAAGTTGATTCACAGTTAAACAAGAGTATAATAGGGTATCTCTATTTATATCAAAAAATATATATATAACTAGTCAATAACAATTAATACTGATAAAGGAAAAGTTAAAAATAAGAGCGTTTGAAGTTTCCTCATCATGAGAAATGATGCAAAAAGTAGTTCTTCGTCAAACAGAACCAATATATAACGATGTAAAGCATGCCCCAATTAAAAATGAAATACCCAATCAGGAGTGTCCTCATAGACAATATGAAATATATAAATTATAGAAAAATGTTAGGAAAGTGCTCTCTCTACATGCCTTGTTGAAACTGTTCAAGCCTGTCCTTTCGGTTTCTCGGAGTAGAATCTGCATGACCCGTAGCTATGACAAGATAATCATATGCAACAGAATGGCCATTTGCTGTCAAGACCTTTGCTTCAGTAACATTGACTGCAGAGGATGCAATAATTCTCCCATTGGTAAGGTAATCAGTGTGGTTAATTACTGATCTCTCAGCAAATGATGGCTCAACCATCGATCTCAGTTGTGCCCAGGTGATCTCAAAATATTCCTTCCTGATCAAAATAAGAAAAGGTATATTAAAAAGTGAAAACTGAACAGACTAATACTAAGTTGGTAGGATATGATACCTCTAAGATTATACTCCTCACAACTAAGAAACAGTAGACTTGAGAAAAAGAACTGTCATCTCGCAGGCATATCAGTTTTAACTTTTAAGGCATCAGCATTTTTGAAAATACATGCAAATGATAACATGGCACAACATTGTTTTTGCATTCATAGTTATGACAGCGTCAACATCTTGCATTAGACTTTAGAATTCCTAAGAAAGCAGTCACACAGAGGGAACCTTGAGTGCAACAATTAGTACACAGCTTTAAATTTGTCATGGCACGTCAAACTCCTTTAGTTGCCACCTTTAATTCTTCATCACATATCATATGTTTACAAATCCACTGTACCATCTAGCATTTTAGTTTAAATGATAAACCATGTACAATAATAGATCAGTATAATCTTAAGTTGGCCAATATGAGATGTGAGAAAAAATTAATACTTGAGGGGTGCATCTCCACATCAACCCTGCTTTCATCTTATTGAAATCAATCTTTTTATCAAAGATTGTAGCCTTTTCCACATGTCTTGGTGGAAAAGATAATCTCAGATATTTTGTAACTGGAACAATACTGTAAACTCTAGAAGGGCCTGATCTTCTATAAGCCTCCGATCTCTGTACTTTGTATATTCTTGCTCTGTTTTTTTCTTTTTTTTTGAATAAACAGGGTGTAGCATTTCCAGCTACCTCCTTTTTCCGTCAAAAAAAGAAATCAGTCTCTTTATCACCAGTTAAATTCGAGCTAGCAAAGGTGATATAGAATCCTTGGACCCTTTACACTTTAACTAAATAATCACGTGCTCCCATATTCTCACTAAAAATCACCGCAGTTCTCTTTGACATTTCAATTGTTTGTTCCACAGATATTGGTTTAATAATTCTATATATCTGCTCAACCCTTTCTTAGTCACATCAACCACATTTTCATCTGCAAGTAATAGGCACTGAAGAGCCATCACCACTTAAAATATCAGTAACCAGTGCACATAAAACAAGTGTATGAAGCAGTTTAAACTAAACGCATAAATAATAGTCAGTACAAATTCACCAATTTTACACAGAGAAGGCTTCCAAATTCCATTTGCTGCACCCTTAGACCCGTCTCAAGACTGCATATTTTATCAACCTTTTATCCATTGTTTTAACTTGGAGATTGAGTATGTGGGAGAAAAAGGTGAACAAGAGATTTCTAGCACAGAAGAATAAACGTCATGCCCAAATCTCAAGCTGCCACATCGTACACTACTATTTTTCTCACTAAAATCGTCAAAAGCCAAATCTACTTCAGATTCATCACCATCAAAAGCATAGAAGAACCAGAGTAAATATCGATTCTCGAACAGTGTAACAGCTAAAAAGTAAACCAAACCCCAGTTCCCCATAAAAACGAGATTTTTCCAACTAACACGACCTAATCATCCATACCCATGTTTCCCCAGATGAACACCACAAGGAAAACGCAACCAAAATTATGAAGAAGGCCATCAGATTGATTGATTTCACGAAGAGAAGGAAAGGAAATGAATCTTACGGGTCGATGAGGACAACATCGGCGTGGAACTGCATGTTCTTGGCGAGGAGCGCACCAGCAACTCCTCCGCCCACCACCACCACCCTGTTGTTGATTCTCGAGCTCCCCTCTCCTCCTCCTCCTGCTGCTGCCATGGCGACTGGGCCTATTCCGGGAATCCCGAGCTGGCCTGGGGCGCACGCATTTAACTCCGAACGGCAATTCCGGGAAATTCCAGCGGACGGCCCCAGCCCCGATCCATCCAAAACGTCTCTTCTCGCCGGAAAACCAAACGCCGTGTTCCCTTTGCAATTTGCATTAGTTATACGATACGGAGGCCCGCATAAAATCTTATATAAGGTGACTATATTATGTGGCGGCGTAGAAATTAGCGGTTTCTTCGGATGAAAGAATGCTGGATTTTATTGTACGTGACGCAATCATAAAATAGACGGTGGATGGTGACTCCGCGGCGGGGAGTTGTTGGCCCGTGATGATGTGGTGCTGGTGACTTCGTAACTTATGTAATAATTAAAAGGTTGATACGGATTCGAGTAAGATAATGAGATTTTTTTTTTCTTTTTGGTTAAAAAAAGGGTCACTATCACGGCAATGGAGGCCCGTAGTTTGTTTCGTGGTTGGCTAGATTCCGGGAATAAGCAATAGCCGTTGGGCAAATTCTTTGTACATCACGGACAGCTTAAAAAATTTGACATAGAACGCATCATTATTATTTGATTAATTTATATAATTATTATTATTTAATATATATTTAATATTTAAATTAATATTTTTATTTAAAAATTTTATATAATAAAAATATTTTTATTTTTTAATAAAATTATATTATTTTATTTTAAAAAATTATAATTTTTATTCACAGAATATCATAATATGTACAAAATTTTATAATTTTTTTAAAAAAATAAAAATATTTCATCATTCAATCTCCAGGTATTAAATATTCGTTAAAAATAATTAGATAAAAATATTTCTTCTACATTATAATATTTTGGACCATATTATGACTATAATATACCGTATAATATCATAATTTTTTTTAAAAAATAAATATATTTTTTTATATAAAATTTTTAAACAAAAAAAATCGATCTGCAAGTATTAAATGCATGTTGAAAAATAATGATTATATGAATCAATTGGACAAGATGATATGCTCCATATTGAATTTTCTATACTATTCGTGGTGCATAAAAAATTTCTCTAACCGTTGTTTAGTAAAAATATATTATTTTCAACCTTTCGATCAATCAACAGCTAGATTCTAGGAACAAGCAATAGCCATTGTTTAGTAAAAATATATTATTTTTCAATCGCTCGATCAATCAACAAACCGTTGGATGCAAGTTGCATATGTTGTATAGTGCAAACATTATTTCCACCGCCAACTTCGAGTTTCACGCACCAATTCCATTAAGAACTGTGTTTGCCGTATGATGAACAAGAGTGTTCTTAAAAAATTCAAAAGTAATCCTAGGAAAAACATGAAATTAGAAGTTTGTCATGATATTCCTATATTCCGATGGCTGCTTTAATGATAGAATCATTTGTTTTTGAAAAAAGAAAGGTTTATAATGGTCTGGGATCCATGTTATGCAAAAATGCTTATCTAACTTGATCCAATGTCATCCAATCAAATAAGAAGTGGATTGTATGTGGCTAGAAAATATTGGTGCGGGGTAATTTTCATTTCAGCCATTTCATTAGAAGGAGTCTCATTATAAAAAGAAAAACAAAGATATTCAAATTCTTCAAAACTTAATTTCTATCCTTTCTTAACATTCAAATTCTATTTTAATTCTAATTTGGGTCACGGACGTAACATATCGAATCGAAAGTTATAACAATTTCAATTGATATTTTAATTTATTCTGATTCTAATTGTAATATTGATTCTAGTTGCGAATCAAATGTACCCTTAAAAATGATAGCAATTTAAGCTAAACTTAGTCGACAACCTAACTTCATTTTATTGATAGAGTCTTGATCACACAAAATGAATATGCAACTTTTCTACTAATTCTCCAAGTGATCATCTATAATGCATCAAATGATAGATATTCATTATCTTTAAAAAAAGATGGAGTGTATTCTGACGGTCTGGGCATGACGTCTGAAAATGATAACTGATCCGTTGATCCTCGATAGTACTAGGATGACATACTCACCTATTGAATTCGCTCATATGGTGGGGAAGAGGCCGTCTATTCATCCAAATTCGATCTTGAATCAAATATTCTCCAGTGAAGATTGGGACTTTATGGTCATGCCTAAAGGAGATAGATACGTCCATCTCTCCTTTTTTTTTTTTTAGTAAAAAAAAAAATTATTTTAGCTTATCTCCTAAGATTTTCGTATTTGTGTAGCGCTGCTCGTTTGGAAAATGCTAGGCCAGCATCGACCATCACCATAACCCTGGAATGTGGAATTAAAACATCATTTTAGCTTATCTTCTAGGATTTTCGTATTTGTGTAGCACTGCTCGTTTGGAAAATGCTAGGCCAGCATCGACCATCACCATAACCCTGGAATCTGGGATTAACCCTGTTTACGGGTGAAGAACCACAAACCTGTCTGGAAAAGCAAAATCTTTGGAACCTCAAATATAATTTTTTTAGGATTGGTAGTGGAGGTTGGTGTGTGTTAGCACTGATTTTTGCCATATACTGACGCCAACACCTCCATAATTAGCCCATACTCCGGTAGCTCCCAACCACCCTTAGTTTGACCTGGTCCATTCCTCCACACTTGCAGCATCGACCTGATAACCCACATTTCTCTCCCTTGCACCCCTTCTCAAAAGCCATGAGTCCCATTGCACAAAAATGAGATAAACCTTCTTGTCAGTCTCCATCTTTCCGATCGAATCCTCGTCCATCTGGATCTAGAAACATCTTCAAGCAAGTGCAGACATCATCTTGATTTTATTGAGAGTGATATTTTTATTCCTCCGATCAAGGTAATTTGTTCCTTGCAGTAACATCCTAGATTCGTTCTACTTCTCTTTCTTCCATTTCTCATGTTTTCTTTAGGGATCTTGTCTCATCGATGCATGCAAATCTTCAATAACCACGGTATCCACAAATCTGTCTACCATGGTTTTATCCTCTTCAATAATACTGCTGTTGTGTTTTTTAACTTTTTGGAGTTAATATAAGATCTCTTAATTTGAATATAGCCACAAGTTCAGGAGGTTGGATTCTCATTTAGCTCGAAGTTTTGATGTCAATTATACTTGTTAATAATCTTCACATAATTAAGAGTCTACTCTAGGTCAAGTACACGAATAGTCTTTCATTTGCTCAACAGACAGACATTGCATAATTTTATGAGATTTGTGAAAAACAATTAGCTACAAACATCTTACACCTGTTCAATCAAAAATTTTTCTTATCATTATTTTTCCAACAAAAAAATTCTAGGATGGTCCTACCTAATTCATGAAATTAGGCATGATAGATCTTTTAGAAGGGAAAAGAGGATGACTGAGAGAGACTGAGAAACAAAAACATAAAAAAACATGCTGCATAGAAACCTGGAACGGGGAAGATAATGTGAGGAGTCTGTTAATACCATACAAAACGTAGACAAGCAAATCGATATGTCATTCCTAATCATTGAGTTTTATTAAGCTTGATAATTTTGTTATAATTTCTCACTCGATATGTATAGCAAGTCACCTATCTCTAACACACTAACCTGCATTCCCTTGTTCAAGTTGGCATTCAGCTAGCCCATGGCTACATCAAGACCAAGGGAAAATGCTCACCTAAAAGAGAGGAGCAGCTCGGTCTCTTCGGTCCCCCGTCACACGGACACCCTCCACTGGCGACGAACCACACGACCATCAGTCCCTGGTTCCCTTGATCGAGAACTCCATTGCAAGCCTACGGCGAGTAAGAGCACCACTACTGGCATTTCCAGAGCCAGAAGCCATCCCACTTCCGATGCCACGGCCGGAAGACGCGTCCCCGCAGGAAACCCCACTGAGAAGCCCACATCTCTGTCGGGCCCGTCTCGAAGAGTACCACACCAAACAGGAAAAAAGTTGAGGCTTCATCCTCCTTGCCTGGTGCTGCCATCTCTTCAAAAGCAGAATTAGATAAAGCATCGAAGCCTCTTAAGAGTGCAAAAACTCAACCATTGGTAAGGGAAAAGAGGTTAGGAGCTGATGCAAGAAAGGTTACTGGGATTCCTACTCCCAGCACAACTGAAGCACTGCCGGCGATAAAGCCCGAGCAAGAAGGAGAGCCAGGAATCCAGGTGGAAAAGAGAGAAGTGGTCGACATCCCAGAAGTAAAAGATGATGCTTCTGATGAGCTCGGCCTCATTGACTCCTCCGAACCGAATATTACGGAAGATACCCCTGACTCTGCTTCTCAAACAGATCAACATGAGCCAACTTCCCCGAAATTGGAGATCATCGAGAATGCTTCTACGAACGATGAAGGAGCTGGTGATGATGGAAACAAAGCCGATGAAGATAGGGAGAGCCCCAAGGAGCCTGAAGAAAGCCTGCTATAGAAAGCTCCGAGGAGCCTAAAAGTGAGCCAGTGGTTGATGATGGACAGATGGAGGAAGCTGAAGCAGAGAAGGCGACCACGATGGGGTCGAGCGAGATGAAGAGGCCGGAGGCCGTCGCTTTAACGAGGCCGGAGGTGGCAGCGACGGGGAGGAAGAAGGATGCGCCGAGGAGTAATGATGTGATAGAGGAGGCGCGGGGCAAGCTCATGGAGAAGAGGAAGAGCAAAGTGCTGGCTTTGGTTGGGGTCTTCGAGACCGTCATCTCGCTTCATGAGCCGGAGGGTCAAAGAAGTCAAACCCAGGGGAAGAGCCGCGGCGAAGGGGCCTAGTACTAGGGTGCAATGCGACAAAAGAGTCAACGCAGTCAACTCGGTGGATTCTTTGATTCGGTCCTCGGTTGTGATGATGGTGGTGATGACGATGGAATTCTTTCGTTCTCGGTTGGATCTTGATAGTTTCTTTTTCATTTATTTATTTATGTTCATTTTCCCTGAGTTGGGATGGGGGGAGGCTTGATTTTGTTACACGCGCTATGATTTTTAGTGGTATGTACATGATATATGATGCTTCTAAAATATTTTCTGTGCAGCGTTTTATTGCCTGATTCATCAATCTTCAAGCAAATGTTTAGCTTAAAAAATGATGATGATGTTGATATATACATACACACACGCACCGCTAGCACTGAATATGTTACCATAATAACAATTGTTGAGTTAGGATTTTATGACAGCAACTGAACATTAAACCTTGCTTAACATTGGCTAAAAAAATTATCTAATTTGTTTCGGTGATCTAGGATAGGTCCAGCAAATTGAACAGCCTCAAGTTAGAGAATGCTGTAGCAGTGCATATTACGTATCCTTGGTTTACTAGTTCAGATCAACTATTTATCAACATCAAGCTATTGCATGTGCACCGAAATATAGTTGAGAAATTTTTTATGCACCGAGGATGGTGTAAAAATCTAATATAGAGCACATTGCTTTATGTGATTGATTTACGTAGCCACTGCTTTCCAATGTGTATTTAATGTTTGCAATTTTATTTTTCGTTTAAAAATTTTGTATAACAAAAATATTTGTATTTTTTGAAAAAATTATGACATCTTGTGCTATATTATGATATCCTGTGTCAAAATTATAACTTTCTGCACATGAGATATCATAATATGAATATAAGATGCCATAATTTTTTTCAAAAAGCAGATATATTTTCATCATCTAAAATTTTTAAATGAAAAAATGAAACTGTAAATATTAAATATGCATTGGAAAGTAATGACTACATAGACCAATCACATAAAGCAGTGCACTCTACGTTGAATTTTCTATATTGTCTGCGGTGCACAAAGAATTTCCCTAATACACCTCCACGTGTTGAAGGATTGACTGATGAAGAGCCCAAGCTTAAGTATCCCGGGCTCAGAACAGTCAGTGAAGGCTCCATCTGGGCCCGCAAGAAGTTTGTTCGTATTAGAGAATGATCAATATCAAACATATATCGTTGGTAATTAAGCTCAGCCCAAGCTTTGGTGCCTTGTTGATAATAAGCTAAGCTAAGCTTTAGGTTACTAAAGGTCCAACTGGCTTATCTTCCGCCCTGTTTGCTTGTAAAGCCACAACCATTCCTATGTTGAATCTCAGGACTAAACCCAGCCTAGCTTTTATCACCTAACCTGACATTGCTTATCCCCGCATTACTTACCCTGTCTTGACTTTGCCTAATCCATCTTAGACTTGATTGGTGCTGAAGTTCTCAAATAGACGGAGGAAAAAGGGAAAATTGTAAGGAAAATATGTGTGTTGTTCACAGCATTTTTTTTTTCTTGAAAATTTTGAAGGGTACGTGCAACATAAGGACCTCTCAGGAGGTTACCTATTCTAGAATTACTCTTTTTCAAATATGTTTAACTATGAAGTTTTGATAGAATTCGATGCATTAATACTTGTGTGATCACCACCTCTTAAAATTGGAGCATTTTGAATGCCTTTCTGTTATCACACATTAGTATTTTTGATAGCAGAGGAATGGCCTATAATGCACCTTTATATATATATATATATATATATATATATATTAAGGATAAGAATGATTTAATGCATTAATCCCTTGTTTAAATATTACACCTGGACTTTGATGTTGTTGATCTGATGTAACTGGCTGAGAGGGACTCTGCTGCTGGCATTGGAGCTTACATGCGGCTCAAAACTGTCTAAACTATTCCTATTTACCTCCACGTGGCAATAGGTTGCAATAAGCATGGAACAAGCATGGTTTATATCAAAATGATAAATTTTGGAGGTGTTTGATTGGAGAGAGTTGGGGTCTGAAATTGGAATGGAAATAGATGACTCATATTCTAACTGTTTAGTTTGAAAGAGTTCCATTCCGATTCTGATTTCGCGATGGAACGAGAATAGTTCAACCTAACTAAAACTCAATCCCCACATCTCCTAATGATTCAATTTTTCATTCTAATTTTGATTCCAGCCATGAATCAAATATTTGGGAGATTTGGCCATTTCAATTTCGACTCCAATCCATTTTAATTCCTACTCCGATTCTGATTTCGATTCTAGTTGTAAACTAAGGGGATGTTTGGTTCGCAATCGGAATCAGAATGAGAATAAAAATCGGAATGGTTTTGGAATCGGAATCGGAATGGTCAAATTCTTCGAAGTATTTGGTTCATGATCGGAATCGAAATTAGAATTGGAATGAAAATTTGAATCCATAGAGGAGAGTAGGGATTGAGTTCTATATAGATTGAGCTATTTCCATTCTACTCTGGAATTGAAATTGGAATGAGATTTTTTCTAACCAAATAGTGGGAATGAGAATCGTCCATTCCGATCCACTCTCTCCAATCAAACACTTCCTAAACTATCCCTTAATTGTATAAATCAAATCAGGATTTGCATCAAGACAGCCGCTCTTGGTTATCTAGACTGGTGAGCATTTGTTTACACAAAATTGCAGTTGACCTGTCTAATTAGTAGCAGCAAATGACTTCAAAACATCAGGTACAGTCCACCAAACTCAAACCTGCTGTGACACGCTGAAATTAATATGAAGCAGAATTGAACAAGCCGAAAAGTAAATATGAAGACCAGGAAATCTGCACCAGAAATTGGAAGTTGACACAAAATGGAGGACGGCTGGATTTACCGTGCACTTGATGCCAATATAATTTCTATATGGGGTCGTGTAGTGAGAAACATGAACTGAACGATTCACTAACAGCTTGGGCTTGGTTCAATGTCAAATTAGAACAATGCCTTGCTAGACAAACAAGTTGCACTTCGTTAATCTCTCTAAATACTGTAGATCCTCTTAGCTCGGGTCCGGCTCGATCCATCAACTTCCATTCTTGCATCAATCAATATTATTTGTGCGATTTAACAAAGACAGGACACAGCATAAATGGATCACATTAATTGTAATTATCTATGATCAGTGGATGATTGAATTAGAGATATGTTTGATTGGAAGAAATTAGATAATAAAATAGAAAAAAAATAAGTGACTCTTATTCTAATTATTTAAATAAAAAAAATTATATTCTCATTATCAAATTCAATCCCTACTTTTTATTTAGTATATCAATCATTTCTGATTCCGATTTTTATTCTGACCATGAATTAGATGCGTGAGAAGATATGGCTGCTCTGTTTACAAACCCAATTCATCCTGATTTCATTTGGATTTTACTACTTCAAAAATATTTTAATTTTTAATTTATTTATAATCATCAGATTAAATATGGATGATTCAGATTTTAGTCCGATGAAATACTTATATGTATGATTGATGCGATAAATATTTTAAAAATTAAAAATTATTTTATATCATAATCAAATTGATTTTTTTTTCAAACAATCTTTTCATTTTATTTACCACAGGAGGGAGATGAACACAGTGGATTCGCAGGCGCCGGAGGTTGGGGGATGACGACAGCATGGAGAAGAGGGTGGGGGTTGGTGGGGCGCATAGTGACAGCGAATGCCTGAGATGGGGCATGTAATCAAGAGTGAAGAAGGGCAGGCCGCTGGGGGAGTTGGTGGCGTGGAGGAGGCGCGGCTGCTGGGAACGCGTGCAGAGGAGTGGAAGAGGCTCGGGAGGTTGGGGCGGCATAGAATGGGGGCAGACGTTGGGGGGGGCATAGGACTGAGAGCAGAGGAGGTGCGGGCTGTCGGGGGTGGAGGGAGGGGATGCAAATTGAGAGCAAAGGGGGCACGGGCTGTCGGAGGTGGGGGGGCACAGAGTGGTGGCAGATGTCGGAGGGAGGGAGGCATGGAATCGAGAGCAAAGAGGGCTTGGGCCACTGAGGGTGGGGGGAGGGGGGTTGGGGACCCACAGAGCAGCGGCAGATGCTAGAGGTGGCGCACACGGAATCGGAGGAGGTTGGTGATGCAGGTCATCGGAGGCGTTGGAGAGGTGGAGTTGGTAGCACGGAGGAGGCATAGGCCGTCGGAGGGGTGCAGAAGAGTGGAAGAGACTCGGGTGATCGAGTGGTGGCACGAAGGAGGCATGGGGGCCGAGCGAGGAGTGTAGAAGAGCTCCAGGTGGTGCTGAACATCGAAAAGATGCGGAGTTGGATGCGATGAAGTCATAAATAAATAATAATAATAATAATAATAATAATAAAATATTTTTTAAAAATAAATATATATTAAAAAATAATATATAATATTATAAATATTTTTTATAATAAAATATTATAAAAAAACACTGCAGTAAAACCAATTTCATTCGCGGCTTCAGCTCTCAGCCGAAGATGGTGCGGATTTATAGGAGGCAGTACTACTTGTCCACCATCCACCGAAGAGCAATAGTTTATGACAAAGATCTCACAGAGACACGTCACAGCTTCTCCTACCGTAGACGTTGACCACCTGGCAGCTGATGTTCCTTTCCGAAAGGGGCAATGCGACAAATGCAATTATTGTCCACTGCAGGGACTGCAATGCATCATGCATCAAGAAACTGTGTGTGATGAAGAAAATGCGGGTGGCAAGACATGCATGTCATCCCTTTGTCTCCCCAAGCCTTCATCCAAACCGAATCTTGGGCCATGCACTCTGCCATTCTCTGCATGCTTTTAACCCCTGTTAGGTCAGCCACGACAGCCTGGTAATAATGCAGACCTCCACGTCAAACCACACTAGCCAAACAACACAAAGAAATGAAGAATATTTCCCCACAACGCCATGGACATGACATGAGAAAGCTAGCTCTCTTGTCTTCTCCATCCCCATTCAAAAATGAGAGAACCCCTAGAACAAAAGTGAAACTAGTAGTGGGAAGTCACAGATTTTTGTAATGATGGCGGATCTTGACGGCTTCCTCTCCTCAGCATCTTGCCTCCCAAATTCGAAGGTTCGAGCGGAGTCTCTTTCCAGTCCTGGAAACGAATTCGTGTCGGTTGGTTAATTCTCTCGCCTCGGCCACCAAAAGCCAAGCCTAGTCTCATGAAGATATTTTTCTGGAGGACGCCGGCTTGGCACCGCGCCACGACGTCCATCCACAATGTGTTCAAACGGTGCCTCTTCTGGTGGAAGCAACCATCAACCGTACAAAACAGAGTTTTTTTTATTTCTTTTGGCATTGGGTGAATGGGTGGTACCAAGGAATCTCAAAAGTGAACCACAAGCAAGCAACCGCCTCTTTAATTTATATAGGTATAACGTTCTGCACAGATCAAATTTATCACCAAGTATCCAACATTGCTAAAGGCATTCAAACAAATAGGTTGGAGATCTCTGTGCATGCAGTTTAGATCTTTGACCAGGTATCTCTTCTTTTAGAACCGTGTTGAAATCTAAAAATAGTGTTTTTTTTAATAATTTTTTTGCTAATTCGGATGAATTAAACCAAATAACTACAAGTATATCCATGAGAATTAGCAAATAAAATATTTAATAATGTAATAGCTAGGAAGATGTATCTTAAAATTCCATAATATTGGTCCTATGTCATTGGCTATATAAGATGCCATCCAATTTGTTGGATATACCGGCCGACCCCTATATGCCGACTTATCTTCAAAACGATCCGACCGACATCCGACTCTACCCATCGGACGGACAGATGACTCCGACAATGACTGCCAACGATATCCAGCCAAAGGTATGTCGGTCGAACAGACCAATACTGTTTCCAACCGGTCGAACGGTTGAACCCATATCACCGACTCACTATCGGGGTGACAGCCGACATTCGACTTCCATAAGGCACCATATCAGTCGACAGTGTTTTCGATTCATCACCTGACGTCTCGGCAGCCGAATACCGACATATAGTCGGCCAGTCCGTCCAAATGCCGTACAACCGCTATGGGCTGTTGTCCTGTCAAAGACATGCTGTGCGACCGTCCTGGGGCATTGTCCTGCCAAAGACATGGGTTAATTCTGATGACCTGACAACCCACGCCGATTTGACAGTCCCTGACGATTTGATAACTCTCCAGTTGTCTGCACCATTAATGGTGGGACCATACCGCATTCTACTATAAAACGGGGTAAGACAACAGTTTTGGTAAGCTTTCTCAAGCTCTCTTAAGCTTTCTCAAGCTGAGCCCCTGGTTCTTTCCACTGTTGCCTAGTCTCTTCTCTGACTTGAGCGTCGGAGGGTCTCCATCGGAGACATCTCCGGTCAGTGAGGACTTTCTTTGCAAATACCCATTCCCGACGATCAGGCGACGGAAAGATTGACCGCAATATAATTAATTATACTATTGATTTTTCTAAATTAATATATGAAAATTTCAAATAAAAACAATGAACACAATCATCACAATATTGATTCAGAAGAAGAATATGAAGTTTGATTTCGATGAGCAATAGATCAGAAAGTCATCTAATAATCATATAAGAATCTTCTTCCAAACAAATATTGGTCATCCAAATTAAAAGATAACTTTTGGAGATGCATTTTATTATTAAGTGGTGTCTTCCATCCATCCTCTCATTGACATGGTTGATGGACATGTATGGATAGGCAAAATGCCTCTAATGCTTTTGAGAAAGATCTCAACTTTCCAAGTTAGAGTTTAGATGAACCTGCATGTATATTGACTCATAAATACATCCCACTAAGAAAAAAATAAGCCCCAATTAAACGTCTTTTTTTTGATTGGTGGTATTACTGCCTTCCATCAAGGGCCATATATTTGCCCGTTAAAACTATCAATACCGGAGATCTTAGCAGTTAGCACCCAAATATAAATTAACTTAAAACATACATAGCCCCAGAATCATTTGGAATTAAACTCGATTCTGTTCTTAATTTGTTCATGGGATCGATCTACACTCTCCTAATGCTGCTCTTGGACCTGAACCACCCTCCACTGGATGCAACACCAAGGGTGATCGTGGAACCCACATCAGCTTTGGAACACCATTGGATGACACATCAGCAACCACCACTTCCATAAGGAGCCTGACATGGAAGCCTAGAGAGATGGGTGGTGGGCCACCAAACTGACGTCAAGCGACAAGTGACACTAGGGCGCCACTTCAGAACGTGCTCCAACTGTGCCATGTTTGGTAGCCAAGCTAGAAGCATGACAATTTGAAGCCTACTCTTTCTTTTGCAGTATCATTTTAATCTATTAATCTGGTGGTTAATATTTATCTGGTAAGTTGACATGCAGTGCAGTTACCGTGAGGGCATCTCTATTAACAAATATCGCATACAAACACACGCAAGTATACGAACATTCGCATGTATGTCCATTTGTGTAACATAAGAACACTTGGGCTTTATTCATGGTCCTAAATCAACTCCATCCAATTGCCAAATGGCAATGTTGTAGGTCCATCACCGGGACACTCTATACATACCTCATTTATTGATGACAAAGGCACACCACGATCGATTGTCTCAGGCTCTAAGTTTTGACTTCAGATGGATGCACTGGCCAAAGGCAAGAAACTAATGAAACAAGACAAAAGTATCACGTTGCATTATTTATCCATCATTGAAAAATGACTATACTAAAAATTCCAAGAAAACAACAAACTAGGCAATCATCTTTTTGAAGTATCTTTCATCAATTTATGAAAATCTATCTATATAATTAATTGTACACAAGGCTTTTCCTCATCTCCTTGAGATAGACATGTCAGAAAGTTTGTTCGATAAATTATTGGCAATTCGAGTAGATAGATGTATGGGCATACCACCGATGTTAAAGCAGATGGAAAAATGATGATTGAACAAAGGATACAAGAGTAAGTCTTCCTTGACCTTTAAAAATTTTAGCCACCACACATCTCATCATCGATCATTCAAGAAAGAAGAATTTTGATAGAGATAAAGATATAGTTTGGACTATGATAGTAGAAATCTTAGTTCACATTACTCTTAAGATATAAGAAATAAAATGCAGGATAATATAAAGTTAAGATACAATAGAATTAATTGATTATCGCTACTATCCTCAGCGATTTCAAAGATTCACTCCCATGATTTCATATGTAGCGTAGTCAAGAACTAAACCACTATCCAATATTCTTCATCTTTTAACTCGTCTGAGTGCATCATGGTTGATCATGGACAGATTCCCATCTTTCAGCTTGCCTATTCATATCAAGGTTGATTTCTATTTTTTCAGTTCGTCTTTATATTTAGTGTGATTTGTACAATCAAACCTTATCTAATTTAGTAACATTTATGTGATTTCTCACCTACTCTGATCCTATCCGACCTTGCCCACATAATGTTGGCTTACAATCGACGACTAGATTACTGAGATATGGTGTAAACTGACTTTCTCCACTAAGGTATTGTTATAAGCCGATAACTCCCATTTCTTTGGATCTATATCATATTCATTCAGCTTACGTCCTTGATTTTTAGCTTATACTTAGTCTATTGGTCTTTAAATGACAATCAGTTTAGATGTGGTGTAAACAATAATTATTACCATGATATTATTTAAGTCTCTAATGTAGAAAGAGAAACAAACTTACTAAAAATTGGGTGCAATGTGATATTATTGAATTTTTTTTTTAGATCATAAGAACAGCATCAATTTCTTAAACTTGGAACTTTTTCAACCGTGAAGAGTGGTGCCAACTATAGAGAGGAATCCTGTTGGTAAAACATCTGCAATATGTTTCCAAACAAATTAACAAGCATTCAACAAACAGGTTTCTAACATATGTACCAAGAAAAGAAGTCTCTTGGAAACACATTCAGTAGCGGTTTGGCACAATTAAATAGGTGCTGCTGGCTAGTTTGATCCTCGTACACGCCTGGTTTCTTAGTTCTTGATCTCCATGTTTATATATTTTTTCAAAAGAAAATAGAGGAAGCTTTATTTCGACGTGCTAATAAACTCGTGTTTAACGTGGATTAGATGCTCGCAGAGATGCAGAGAGAGAGAGAGAGAGAGAGAGAATGATTAAAGACGGAGGGCCACGAATCCGCTTCTTCTTTATCTTTTCCTCGTTCGACATTCAAACAAGTGCTCTCCGGCGCAGAAAACCTATAATTTTGTCGATATCTTTTGCTGGCCTAACCGTGCTATCGTTCTATCCTTCGAAGCAGTCGCAGTCAACAAAGTACCCGTCATCATTTCTGTTATCTAATAATTCAGTTTCCGAGTGTCGGTAGTCTCATACCACGTTCTCCATGGGGTGCGAGGCTTAGGTGATAACTTTGTAAAGACAGGTAATGGATCCTATCGCCATCTCTATCACATCAAAGGGGCTAGCTTGTGATGCCTTGGACTTGTCGTACCAAAGCAAGTTAGCTATCATCATAAGAGTTAATGGAAGGTAAACCAACCTCTTGATACCTGCATAAAGACTTCGTGATGTGGAGTCCATATATATGAGTTATCGTAGCACATGGATATCCCCATCTCCTTTCCAGGGTGTACCATAATTCGTAGCTCTAGAGATCGAATACCACCTTAGAGCGCTTTAAAGAACTTTATGCCATCTGTTTCAAGAAAACCAACAAAGCCTTATGGGGAAGTAATCCTTCAATATGTGGTTCACATTTTAGTGCAGTGAGCAAAATACGTTCGTCTTTGGCATAAACAATGGAATGTATGCCCTATGGCGCATTCACCACGCCACATATTGGAAATATATATTCCTTGTTTTTGGTTGCTGTCTATAGGGAAGGGTCTTTCGAGATCCGTCAACCTAGTTGATGGGACATCAAAGTTGTTTTATATAATACCCCTTCCTGTTAGATTAGATTAATTATGTGCAGACGCCTTTGAATTTTTAATACCCAGACTGGTAATTGATATTGTTTTTTTAGGATTACAATTTTAAAGGGCTGTGTGTTACGGTCGGAACACACAAATAGAACACAGAGACGCCATGGGAACACAGGTTAGATGCGTCCTTCCGGTCCCACGTTCCTCTCAATAAGACACGTGTCCAGGCATCCCAAAGGCCGTTAAGGCCGTGGGCGTGCTCGCCCGCGTTCCTCCACGGTGGCATCCACAGAGGCCCCAGACGCGGTTGGACCACCCGCGTCCCCGTTCCAGAGGAACCTCCACGTGGCGGTTACGTTCGCACTACAAGAGCCGGGAGCCTAGCGCGACAGACGAGGCAACGTGTTGACATCTTGGGCTCGTCAGGTGGCGACTGGGGCGCCTATTTAAAGCCATACCACACCAACCCTGGGGGAAGGTGTCCACATCGGCGAGGGAAGGCGGTGATGGAGTGGTGGCAGCGGATGTTGGTGCCGGTGAAGCGAGCGCTCGTCGCCGTCGCCGTCGCCGCCCACATGAGGGCCCGGAAAGACGGTGAGACACCTCTTCCTTTCTTCTCTCTTCTCTCTCCCGGGTTCAGGTTGGAGGGTTGATCGATTGCCTACTTCCGACTCCTTCGAATTAAACAGTTGGATTCACAACTCACAAGCCTACTAATTCCGATACTAGGAATAGGAAATATTAATGTTTCACCCTTACAGGAATCACAAGCCATTGAATTTTTTTTTCCCCCCGTCAAATTTATCGTTTTTTGATAACTTGTGCCACTTGAAAGGGACCCAACAATTTTATATAATAAATTATATTGCTGAACTCTATCATCTAGCAAAGATATTCCTACCATGGCTCGCTAAATGTGTCCATGCTCAATTTGTGAATTGGCAGAAGGTGGGATTCTAAAGCTTCACAACGATGTCCAGAGTTGTGGGTATCGAGATGTCCAGGTGATGTGGGAGATACTGCAAGGATCGGATCTGGAGCTGTCTCATTCTCCGGAGTCCAGGACGGAAGCAACCGGTCAGGAGGGTGTCGGTGTAGGCGGGCCGGACCCAATCGCGTGGCCCCATCAACAACTGCGGCGTTGAACCATGCACCAAGGGAGCTTAGGCAAGCTGTAATCCAGCAGCTTGGCGACCTGAAATAAGACCGGATACCCCAGTCTATGGTCGTCCTCAATTTTCATATGTACATGCTATTAGCTACCTAGCATAATAAAATAAGAAGGGTGGAATTAAACAAGAGCTTCTATGGGTCCTTTCCTTGTTGGAATATAAAGTCTATGCGATGCCCATTTGTGGGCTTCTTTCAAGTTTTTACGTTTGCTAGCTGACTTCATGGGCGAGCCCAAGAACCATCGTCGATATGCTCCAGAAATACTTTCACCTCCAATCTCCATTGCCCATTGGTGGTGATAAAGTAGTATAACAGAGGCTTATCGGTAAAATTTGTCACAGAGCTACGTTAAAGGCCACCAACATCATGACTCAGTAACTTGGATTTTAATTATTAGGTGGAGTCATGGGGTAGCAATAGCCACAGAGTACATGTGATCACGTACCATAAATATATGGTTTTTTTTTTTCTGCATAATTTTATCGAAATTACATTTCCCTTATCCCCAGAAAGTATCAAGCTTTTTTCCAGCAAATATCTTAGATTAATGTCTGATAGCAAAGTTGGGAGATCCGTTAGGTGACGCTAAGATGGATTTAATGATGCAAATACCCTTCACAATCAGCTAATCGAACGGCTAATATAGCGCAACAGGCCCCGTAGTAAAACCAGCGATACCTCGCACATTCGTGTCCCCCACCCCCGACCACACCCCCCCCCGGCCCATCAAAAAGTGCCACGTATCGATCTAAACACATCAAGGCCGTCCAATTCTTGAAAAAAAGAAAGAAAGAAAGAAAGAAGGTAGACAACTGGGGAAGGCGGAGGCGGGGGTTTCGCTTATTGCCGCCGGATTCAAAGCAGCGAGTCAATTATGGTGCCGCGGCTGTTTCGTGTTGCCGGCGGGGGACCACGTCATCGATGGCGGCATGCCGGATGGAGCAAAGTCATGGCGGATCTGACGGCGAAGGAGCAGAGAGGTAGATGGGACCGGTGCTGGTGGAGTTGTTCTCACAGAGGGGGTGCACGACGTCGCTAGAGGTGGAGGCGATGGCGGCGCGGCTTTTGGCACGCTGGGAGCTCCTGGGCCTGGAGGAGGAGAAGATGCCATCGATGGTGGTGCTGAGGTTCCATGCGGAGGTGGTGGGATTCGACGAGGAGGCAGTCGCAGGGATTTTACCCTCGCCAGCGCCTACCCCGTGACCTTCCCTTCTTCAGCGCTGCCATCCACTTCGACGGCACCCGCGAGAACAGGCCCAAATTGAGTCTGTTTGAACTAAAGCCCCAACCGAATTCGAAAAGGATTGGGGCTCAAAACAGAGGAACCGCGATCGAGATCTTCAGCCCGAGCTCCCACCGTTGGGACACGGCCGTGGGAAGTGTCCGGCACGGACTCCGTGAGGCGTGTACGAACGGCGTCGCCGGTTGGGGCTGCTTCCATCTGACGAACGGCGGCGTTATACGCAAGGTCGAGAACAACCAAATATTTTTGTGATAAGATTATTAGAATAATTGGTTGGTGTAGGGTGAAGCAGAAAACAACGGAGGACAAAACAATGCAGTAAAAATCAACTAAGGTTTGTTTGCACGATTAGATTCAAAATCCTATAAAATTTATGATTTAAATATAAAAATAATAAATTACAAATAGATCAGATCATCTATTTATAGGTATCTAGAATTATTTTCCAAATAGATTGATCCGAATTCTGCAGATCATTTTTCTTTTCCTATAAAATCCAGATTAAACTATTTATAATTTAATATTTTTTATAATTGAATCATGAATTTCATAAAATTTTAACTCCAACTATCCAAACAAGTTTTAAAAAATTTTTTAGTTTGATTAAAAAATACACCATAAAACAGCAAAATGACAGCAAGAAGTCTGAAAAAAAAAAAAAAAACAAACATACTAACCCTCTATATATACAAGGTTTACACAAAAATAAAAAATGGATACAAATAAAAGAAAATTTCCCTGAGAAACAACTGAGCTAATTATAAAAATTTCTCTGAACCAAACTAATATTTGATTTATGTTATATCTACTAGTTATTATATAATTCTAGTTTTTAATACTAAATGTTTACGGATAATGACAAACTTCTAGGAATCAATATGTGCTGGATGTCAAGATATACAACACCATGGGCAACCTTGGAGATATTATGTGAGTCTACTTATTAGTATTGGGAAACGTACGGCGTCACTGACAAACATGATAAGTATGAAAGATAAAATAGCACCATATTAATTAAATGGATTTGTGCAGTAATATATAATATCTTGTCTGGCTTAGCTCTGGTAAATACCTTTCTCTCGGATTACTGGGGGTATCTTTGACCACCAAATGTCCACTGATGGTTAGATTTATGAAGGATACGAGCAACAAGAAACTAACATTACTTAATACTAAATTATGGATTCGGGTTCTTTCTTTTTGGCCAGTGAAAGTGAACTAATGTACGTATTTCAGGATAAAATGTGATGCATTTTCCATTATTTTCCTCATTTTTTTGGAAAGAGGAAATGGGAACAAAGAAAGTGATCAAAATGGATGATAGATGCCAGAGATCCTTATTTAGTTATTTTATATGCAAAGTAATCAGTTCACAAAGCTTCATTTGGATATTGCTTAGTTTTCTTTCTGATCCAAGTCACAGCTCTTACGGCTTCCAACTTCATGTTTGGATAGGTTAACTGAATCAAGATCGGATGAGCTTAGACTCATTTTTTGGTAAAGAAGCTTAGACTCATTTTTAGTAGTCCCACTTGCACAATGCCAACATGAGAACAATACATCACATGGTTCCATAGAATAAGTCACCTTTTCGGATCTGCAACCAATAGATGGATGCTAACATATTCGTCGCTTTATCAATAAGTCTATGACCTCAAGTCACGTATGAGAAGGACCTCAACTATTATTTATAATAATAATAATAATAATAATAATAATTAGGCTCAACCATTGCCTCTACCTCTTCGTCTACCACTTTTGCGCCTATAAATTATCAAAGAAACTATCTCATAAGCTCTCAATGTAGGTATAAATTTCTATCAACTGGACACTAAAATATTGATTTACTCGTAACATATATGAGCAAACTAGCTTCATGCTTGTGATTTAGAAATTGGCCCAACCTAGTCATTGTTGTATCAGATAATAAGTTTGGTTCACTTTTAGAATCAACCATGAACAAAGAAGCTGAAAGTTGCAAACTCCAACAAGCCACGAAGCATAGAACATCCCAACAAGCACTGCTTCAAGGCCCTTGAATTATTGGAGGGGATTTTAACATTACTAAATCTCTTAACGATCGTAGAGACAATCCTCAGAGTCTGAAGGACAACTTGAAATTCATAGACTTCATCATCTCCACAAAGCTTGTGGATCTGGATTTGAAGGGAAGGGATTTCACATGGAGCAATAGAAGAGAACGACTTTCTCTTGCTAGACTTGACAGATTCTTATTATCTTTTAAGTGGGAAGACTTGTTCCCTGCTTGTTTTCAAAAGGCCTTATCTTCATCTGCTTTTGATCATATTCCCATTGCTCTTGATTGCAATTTTACATTTCAATGCTCAAGAATCTTTCGATTTGAAGCTTGGTGGCTCAAAGAACTAGATGTTGGGGATATTGTGCAAAACTCCTAGAAGAGCATTAGAGGAGAAAGTAATCTAGCACAGGCTTGGGTGAACAAACTAAAAACTTTGAGAAAGGCCTTAAGCATTGGTCTCAGTTCAGAAGAATTATTAACAAAGAATTGAAAGAGAAAATTTTGCATGACATTGATTTATTAGATAGAAAAGAAAAAGGTTCAGACCTTCTCCCTGGAGTTTGAAACTAGAAGGATCTTGAGGCAATCTTTGAAAGATATTTATTGCAAAGAGAAACTCTACTAGAAACAGCATTCTAAAATTACTTGACTTTACGAGGGTAATCGGAATACTTCTTTTTTCTATAGAGTGGCCTATAGTCGTAAGCATCGAAATTACAGTACTTCCTTATTTGATGAGGGTGTCGAAGTTCATAATCCGAATGAAATTGCTTCAAAACTGCACCTATACTTCAAGAATCTTTTTGGATATTCTTCCCCTTCTTGCCTATCCTTTGATTGGAAATGTCTTTATAATGCCCCAGGGTCGACTTAATCTGGTTGAGGCCTTTTCTGTAGAGGAGATAAAAAATGCAGTCTTTCCTTTTGGAAACTTAAAAGCTCCCAAACCCAATGGTTTCACTTTTGCTTTCTTCAAAAGATTCTGAGACTTTATTGGTGATGATATTGTTGTGCTTTTTAATGAATTTCACAAGGGCTCTCTTGATCTCCAGAAGCTTAATTATACTTATATTTCTCTGATTCTCAAGAAGAGTGGGGGCCTCACGGCTCGAGATTTTAAGCCTATCAGTCTTCTCAATAGCTTGTATAAGATCATCACTAAAGTTTTGACCACTAGGGTTAGTAAAAGCCTCTCTCTTTTGATAATGACTCTTAATCGGCATTTGTAAAAGGAAGATCCATTATTGAGAACTTCTTGACCACTCACGAGGTGTTAGCTTATTGTCGTAAAATGGGCCACAAAGGTATTTTGTATAAGCTGGATTTCTAAAAAGCTTTTGACAAAGTTAATTAAGAGTTCTTGTTTGAGGTCTTACAGCCAAAAGGCTTCCCTTCTATTTAGGTCTATTAGATTCGCAGTCTCTTATCTTCTTCTAAGATAGCAATTCTTGTAAATTAAAAACCTGATAATTGGATCAGTTACAAATTAACAAGGATTAAGATAGGGTAACCCACTTTTACCGACGCTATTCATCTTTATTACTGATGTGCTTTCTATCTTGCTTAATGAGACTGATTCTGTTGGATTGATTGAGGATATTGACACTAACATTACTTTTCGAGATATTAAAAGACTTCAATTTGCTGACAATATGCTTCTTCTATTATGTGCAGGGAAGAAAGTGAGCCTTCTTACTGTGAAGGTGATTTTTTTGGCCTTTGAGGGTGCCTCAGGTCTTAAAATCAATCTTCATAAAAGCTTGATTGTATGCTTGAATATGCAGGACTCTGAAGCCTCTCTTTTGCCTCATAATTGAATTGCAAGAAAGAAAAACTGCCTATCTCCTATCTTGGACTCTCTCTTTGTGATCAAAAACCCCCAAAGCATTGTTGGTTGCCTTTGTTGAAAAAGTTACTCTAGATTGACATCTTGGAAGGATAAACATCTATCTTGGGGTGGTAGAGTTATAATTCTCAACTTTATTTTATCATCTTTGCCGCTTTATTTCATGTCGGTATTTAGACTCCCTAAATGGGTTCTATCCAGGCTTGATCAGCTTCGTCAGGCTTTTCTATGGAAGGGGGAAGAAAAGTTTGTGAATTCTATTGCTTGGTGAATTAGGACTCAGTTTGTAGATTAAAGGAACAAAGAGGTCTAGGAATTAAAAATTTAGAGCAAATTAACCTTACCCTCTTGACCAAATGGGCCGAAAAATTTACTATTGGATCTACCTCCCATGGTGGAAGCAAATCAAAAGTGTCTATTATATGAAGAAAACATTTGGCTTGAGATCAAGAAAAAACCTTAGGAAGATGTCTCCAATCTGGAAGGATGTATGTAAACATCTCAATACCGTTTGGAACTGTCTCTCTTCAAGCTTGGTGATGGATCCAAAGTTCATTTTGGAAGGATCAATGATGTTGTCTTACATCTCTTGCTTATCTCTTTGAGATTTGTACCCCTTAGTTGTTAAGCAAATTGCTCTATGGCTTCACAATGGTCAAAGAGATCCTTGTCTCGGAGGATTAAAGTTTGAGGACCACTATCTCTTCTCCAATATAAATAACTATGTATTTTCAAAACCTGTATTGCCAACATCAAACCGTCTAGAATTGCTGATGTCTCTTCTTGGAAGTTCACTACAATGGGCTATTCACTGTGGATTCGTTTTATGGGTTCATCAACAATGGAAGAATTGTTTGTCTATACTATAAGATGATATGGAAAGCTACTATACCTAAAAAGGACAGGATGTTCTTGTGACTGGCGCTTCGAAATAGACTTCATATTACTAAATTTTGGCAAAAAAAAGAGGACAGATAAACTCCAGATGTGTTCTGTGTGGATCTAACTTTGAGACCATCTCTCGTCTCCTTACTAGGTGCTCCTTCGTGTGTGGGATCTGGATGGACTTGCTTGTGAATCTGAACATCTCCGGTTGGTCTTCAAATTTATATGATTTGTAGATTATTTGCAGGAAAAAAAATTGGATGCCTCAATTAGAAAAGCTGCTGATCAACTCCTTGTCATTTTGTGCTGAGAGTTTGGAAAGAACGCAACGCAAGAATCTTAGGAAAAAAACATTGCTCTAAGTTTGTAGTTCTTTAGAAATTCATCAATCTTTTCATAGCTGTTCCACATCTGCAGGCCAAGAATTCAAGATAGCCATGAAATACTTTGGAGAAAGCTTCAGCAGCCGGTGGATCGCTTTGAGTATCGACTAATTTGTTGTCTTGCAGTCGCTGGAGGTTCTACATTTCATGGTATCCAATGGAAGTATTGGGTGTGGGAGTTATTGTGCCCTATTTCTAGAGCCTATTTTACTTGTTTTGCTGACCTTTGTTTCTCTGTTGTGTAGCTTGCTGTTTTTATAAGTTTCTTGCTCTTTTTTTGTTGTACATTTTTTTTTTCTATACTTTCTTCTTCTTACAATAAAGCTTCGGTGACTGAGGCTGGCCCTTAGTCTTCTTTTCATCCAAAAAAAAACTTAACTAAACCCAGTAAACCAAAAATTACTTATCCAATATTCCTTGCTGCTATCCCATCAGACATTATTGCATGTCAGTCTGCACTGCTGAATAGTTAAATTTAGAATGTTTTGTCATCTCCTAGATTGAAAAGCTTTTGGAAGCTGATAACCGAGAAATGAAAGCATTATTATTACTGTTATTTGCTCGAAATTTTTATTCACTGACATTTGCACCATTTCTCTCCAAGTATTGCTGTCGAAGAGCATCAGTGGTACTACACCAAGCATGGTTAACTCATGCTCCATCTGGAACATCTTTGCTCATTATGAGTGTCCATCATCTACAAACATCTTTTGACCACTTTGTACTGACCAGATTGAAAGGAATTCTTTGTCTGTCGGATCATCCTTATGCTTGGGGGAGTTTGGCTTGGTCAATTGGAAAAGAACTTACGGCTATTTTAATAGACGCAATTCCTCTCATAACATCCGGGCTCTATAATTTTTTTTAGACTGGTTTATCTTTACAAATCAGGTAATATATTGGCTTATTTGAAAAATCTAGAGTAAAATAAAAGAATCTACCCATTGCTCCACTCTTGATCCCTGAAATGACTCTAACGCTGTCTCTGATAGTCTAAAACACAATTGATGTCTCGGTTTGTATTCTCCTCACTTTGATCTCTTCGTCTTCCCTTTTTTCACCTGATCTTTCATATTGCACCTTGAAGCCTTGTAACTTCACTGAAAGTTTTGTGTGTTACCTATTCCTCTTCAATTAATCATATGCACTTTTGTAAGTTCCTGATTTTTTTCATGAATAAAGCTGGTTGGTCTGTTTCTGGCCTCCCTACAATCTCTTTTTTTTTTTTTTTTTTTTTTTGAGGAAAATGGAAATTAATGCGCATACCATTAGTCACAAATATAGAAGAATAGTTACAAGTCATGGATTACAAGAAGAGAAAGGAATTTTACAAAATAACGGAAGACCGGCAAAATGTAACAAAAGGACTCAAAGAATCCAGTTCGGTTGCAGCAAGAGAAATCACAAAGTCACAGTCTACAATTCTCCATCACAATCTACAGAGAAATAGTAAAAAAAGAAGCATCGAAAGAGTAAGGAGAATAGGTATGCTTAATTTTTCCCAGATTTGATGAGACCATGCAAAGCTTCTCTCCAACACAAGACCATCCTTCAGTGTTCACATTTTGAGGCAATTTCTTATGGTTAAAGCTGTTAGAAGTACAGCATTCCTCTGCCACAGCATAAACTATGGCGGCAATAAGCATAGAATTACAGAGTGTAAATTTAACGAAACGGGATGCAGCCAGCTAGACTATATACTTCAGGTCACAGGGAGCATGGAAAGAAATCAAGAGTCTCACAAGCCTACCACAAGAACAAGAGAAGAGGTGCAAATTTTGAAGGTCTCATAGGAGATGCAATCATTAAAATATTACTATTTTTGAAATAGATATCTCTAGTATTGATCTTGTTGAGGAGCAAAGCCAAAACAGCTCTTTACTCAATGGGGGTTTCCAAGTTTGGAAGCAAATCCACCTACACCTCTTAGTAAAGAATAGTACAGAGAGAGAGAATCCCGTTGATTAATTGCCAGCAAATTGAGTCTGCCTCGCATAAAATGAACCGACGAGGAGTGCTTGAGATCGGTGACCCATTGGCAGCAGGGAAAGAGTTGACTGACCTTGAGTTTAAGAATTATTTCTAGGATTATAGAATTTGAAAACAATACCAGACTTCAAACCCCAAGCTTTATAAGTGTGGGGAAAGAATTGGCACAAATGAAAAATTTAGTAGCCATTTGTCCTGCCAAAAAAGTATTTCCAAGCCATTTTTATCAGAAAATTCATCTGGTGCCAGAAAGGAGGAAGGGGGCAAACTACATCTCTCCATAATCTACAGCAATTCCTCCTTGGTTTGCAGCTGGCAGAGAGTTTGACTCTGTTTAAAACAGAGACCAGACATCCGAATCTTCCAGAAAAATCTCAAAAAAAGTTTGGTTCATTTTTGGCTTAATGCATTAGATCAAGCAAGTCATGTAATCAGGTTTCAGTTTGGTCATTTAATGTTCACCTAGCTAGGATTATGTCTCATTTCTGAAGCTAAGTGACCCATGATTTTGGATTGATTGCATTGGTTACATTAAATTCAGTCGTGATGCTTGTTAAATTCAAGCTTACCCCATTTGCACCCTTATTTGCGTAGGGTGTCTTGCGATCTAAGCTCAAACTTTGAAAGGGAAATGATATCAAGATTTAGCATTGTCT
>NC_026000.2:2102445-2190583 GCF_000442705.2 Elaeis guineensis
TTCAGCACACGAGATAACTCAAAAGTCAGACTTACAGGAACATCAGTAATGTCTCCAATAGCAAATATATTCTTATGGCCTCTGACTCTCAGGTTTTCATCAACCAACAGTCTTCCCTTCTGGTCCAAGCTATCCCCTAATACAGACTCCTGCAGCCATGATGAACCCAGTCGCTTTGCCACACAAACAAAATGGCAATCAGCTGTGATCTTTTCTCCAGCAGATGTTGTGTACACTCCATCTGCCTCTGATATTGAGTCCAAATCAATTGATTGCCCCAAAAGCACTTTTACATTCTTTGAAGTCAACCAGTCCATTGCCTTTTTGGAAGCTTTCTGTCCTATGAATTCCAGCAACCTTGATCCTTTATGGACCAGAGTCACCTTTTTCTCTGGATAGTCCACTGCAATTTCTCCAGCAAGTTCAACACCAGTTGGACCACCACCAATGATTAGAACAGAACGTGAAGATTTTATCTTCTGGCTATCTAAATATGGAAAATGTTATAGTCATCAATAAGATAAGTGAGATTAATCATCGTTCCCACAGATGGTGGACCAGAGTATGCATTCTACAGTAATGTCACAATATATACAAAATAACTTGGGTGAAGTCTTATGGAAGTCGATTCCAACAATATTTGCATGATCAAGATTGAAAAGAAGAATAAATGGTATGAGATTGGCAGTTTTTTTTTAATAACTTTAAGATAGAGAAGTTGCTGTGTTGCTAGGAGTACTTGCAAGAGATAAATGACCAGATAAGGAATTGGATGGAGTCTTAAGTGTGAGTGGGTGAGTTTAGTAATGTCATGGGCTATCTTTATTTCGGAGTACTTGGTAATGTCATGCGTTAGCTTTATTTTTGGCCTTTCTGCGGTCTGAGATATAAACATGCAAACAAGGTATGAGGTCTAATTAACCCTTGTAAGGTAAAACTTTGGGGCAAACCATATTAGAGTCATATTCTTGGAAAATGTGGCAAGACAAATGTCAACCTTTTGAGCTACTATAATGCTTGTCATTAAGATGAGACAAATGTGGATCACTTCTTGGTTCTTTGTTATCAGATTTCTTCAAGTGTTCAGAGTAGCTAGAAAACATCAACTGCTACAAATCTAATCAGCCACATTTGTTCTTTTGATTCCTCTTCCAACAAACAAGTCCTTTGGCCTCAGGATTTGCCCTTGCAGAGTCAACAGAAAGTGAATCTAGTCGTTGGTAGTTTCAACGGTCATTTTCTGGTTGGTGCACCCATATTAAAAATACTCATTTTATTTTTCTGCATTAAAGGCTTGAAATGTTTGAAGGCATCAAGTAATTGGTTAAAGATGTGCCAATGGATTTGACATGAGTAATATAAGTTTCAAGGACATGCTGAATGAAATAAAAGTTAAACGGTTAACAGGTAACTAGCAGTAACTAACATCCCATCAGGTATAATTCATCCTATAACATGCATCACAAAACAGAAGCCCTAGAAATTAGTGACTATATAGCACATGTATAATGAATGCAAACAGAAATACATGCTGTTGAACAGAGAGAGAAAATGGATAAATAAATGGACATCAGTGTTTAATACAATTTGGTTAATTTAATAAAGAATAAGAAAATGATATGCCCAGCACAAAAATTTTGCAATCATCACAGGTTAAATAGTGATACTCGGCTTAAATAAAACAAGGAAAGATGCCACCAGTAACATCTAACTGATAAGGAAAAAGTTAAATTCACACGAACGAATTATTGGTGATGACTTTGAGATAAAGCATATGCTATACAAATGCTTCATCCAGCTATCTGCAACCAAATCCCAGGAATTAGCAATTTTGCTAAGTTGATTCACAGTTAAACAAGAGTATAATAGGGTATCTCTATTTATATCAAAATATATATATAACTAGTCAATAACATTAATACTGATAAAGGAAAAGTTAAAAATAAGAGCGTTTGAAGTTTCCTCATCATGAGAAATGATGCAAAAAGTAGTTCTTCGTCAAACAGAACCAATATATAACGATGTAAAGCATGCCCCAATTAAAAATGAAATACCCAATCAGGAGTGTCCTCATAGACAATATGAAATATATAAATTATAGAAAAATGTTAGGAAAGTGCTCTCTCTACATGCCTTGTTGAAACTGTTCAAGCCTGTCCTTTCGGTTTCTCGGAGTAGAATCTGCATGACCCGTAGCTATGACAAGATAATCATATGCAACAGAATGGCCATTTGCTGTCAAGACCTTTGCTTCAGTAACATTGACTGCAGAGGATGCAATAATTCTCCCATTGGTAAGGTAATCAGTGTGGTTAATTACTGATCTCTCAGCAAATGATGGCTCAACCATCGATCTCAGTTGTGCCCAGGTGATCTCAAAATATTCCTTCCTGATCAAAATAAGAAAAGGTATATTAAAAAGTGAAAACTGAACAGACTAATACTAAGTTGGTAGGATATGATACCTCTAAGATTATACTCCTCACAACTAAGAAACAGTAGACTTGAGAAAAAGAACTGTCATCTCGCAGGCATATCAGTTTTAACTTTTAAGGCATCAGCATTTTTGAAAATACATGCAAATGATAACATGGCACAACATTGTTTTTGCATTCATAGTTATGACAGCGTCAACATCTTGCATTAGACTTTAGAATTCCTAAGAAAGCAGTCACACAGAGGGAACCTTGAGTGCAACAATTAGTACACAGCTTTAAATTTGTCATGGCACGTCAAACTCCTTTAGTTGCCACCTTTAATTCTTCATCACATATCATATGTTTACAAATCCACTGTACCATCTAGCATTTTAGTTTAAATGATAAACCATGTACAATAATAGATCAGTATAATCTTAAGTTGGCCAATATGAGATGTGAGAAAAAATTAATACTTGAGGGGTGCATCTCCACATCAACCCTGCTTTCATCTTATTGAAATCAATCTTTTTATCAAAGATTGTAGCCTTTTCCACATGTCTTGGTGGAAAAGATAATCTCAGATATTTTGTAACTGGAACAATACTGTAAACTCTAGAAGGGCCTGATCTTCTATAAGCCTCCGATCTCTGTACTTTGTATATTCTTGCTCTGTTTTTTTCTTTTTTTTTGAATAAACAGGGTGTAGCATTTCCAGCTACCTCCTTTTTCCGTCAAAAAAAGAAATCAGTCTCTTTATCACCAGTTAAATTCGAGCTAGCAAAGGTGATATAGAATCCTTGGACCCTTTACACTTTAACTAAATAATCACGTGCTCCCATATTCTCACTAAAAATCACCGCAGTTCTCTTTGACATTTCAATTGTTTGTTCCACAGATATTGGTTTAATAATTCTATATATCTGCTCAACCCTTTCTTAGTCACATCAACCACATTTTCATCTGCAAGTAATAGGCACTGAAGAGCCATCACCACTTAAAATATCAGTAACCAGTGCACATAAAACAAGTGTATGAAGCAGTTTAAACTAAACGCATAAATAATAGTCAGTACAAATTCACCAATTTTACACAGAGAAGGCTTCCAAATTCCATTTGCTGCACCCTTAGACCCGTCTAAGACTGCATATTTTATCAACCTTTTATCCATTGTTTTAACTTGGAGATTGAGTATGTGGGAGAAAAAGGTGAACAAGAGATTTTAGCACAGAAGAATAAACGTCATGCCCAAATCTCAAGCTGCCACATCGTACACTACTATTTTTCTCACTAAAATCGTCAAAAGCCAAATCTACTTCAGATTCATCACCATCAAAAGCATAGAAGAACCAGAGTAAATATCGATTCTCGAACAGTGTAACAGCTAAAAAGTAAACCAAACCCCAGTTCCCCATAAAAACGAGATTTTTCCAACTAACACGACCTAATCATCCATACCCATGTTTCCCCAGATGAACACCACAAGGAAAACGCAACCAAAATTATGAAGAAGGCCATCAGATTGATTGATTTCACGAAGAGAAGGAAAGGAAATGAATCTTACGGGTCGATGAGGACAACATCGGCGTGGAACTGCATGTTCTTGGCGAGGAGCGCACCAGCAACTCCTCCGCCCACCACCACCACCCTGTTGTTGATTCTCGAGCTCCCCTCTCCTCCTCCTCCTGCTGCTGCCATGGCGACTGGGCCTATTCCGGGAATCCCGAGCTGGCCTGGGGCGCACGCATTTAACTCCGAACGGCAATTCCGGGAAATTCCAGCGGACGGCCCCAGCCCCGATCCATCCAAAACGTCTCTTCTCGCCGGAAAACCAAACGCCGTGTTCCCTTTGCAATTTGCATTAGTTATACGATACGGAGGCCCGCATAAAATCTTATATAAGGTGACTATATTATGTGGCGGCGTAGAAATTAGCGGTTTCTTCGGATGAAAGAATGCTGGATTTTATTGTACGTGACGCAATCATAAAATAGACGGTGGATGGTGACTCCGCGGCGGGGAGTTGTTGGCCCGTGATGATGTGGTGCTGGTGACTTCGTAACTTATGTAATAATTAAAAGGTTGATACGGATTCGAGTAAGATAATGAGATTTTTTTTTTTTTTTGGTTAAAAAAAGGGTCACTATCACGGCAATGGAGGCCCGTAGTTTGTTTCGTGGTTGGCTAGATTCCGGGAATAAGCAATAGCCGTTGGGCAAATTCTTTGTACATCACGGACAGCTTAAAAAATTTGACATAGAACGCATCATTATTATTTGATTAATTTATATAATTATTATTATTTAATATATATTTAATATTTAAATTAATATTTTTATTTAAAAATTTTATATAATAAAAATATTTTTATTTTTTAATAAAATTATATTATTTTTTTTAAAAAATTATAATTTTTATTCACAGAATATCATAATATGTACAAAATTTTATAATTTTTTTAAAAAAATAAAATATTTCATCATTCAATCTCCAGGTATTAAATATTCGTTAAAAAATAATTAGATAAAAATATTTCTTCTACATTATAATATTTTGGACCATATTATGACTATAATATACCGTATAATATCATAATTTTTTTTAAAAAATAAATATATTTTTTATATAAAATTTTTAAACAAAAAAATCGATCTGCAAGTATTAAATGCATGTTGAAAAATAATGATTATATGAATCAATTGGACAAATGATATGCTCCATATTGAATTTTCTATACTATTCGTGGTGCATAAAAAATTTCTCTAACCGTTGTTTAGTAAAAATATATTATTTTCAACCTTTCGATCAATCAACAGCTAGATTCTAGGAACAAGCAATAGCCATTGTTTAGTAAAAATATATTATTTTTCAATCGCTCGATCAATCAACAAACCGTTGGATGCAAGTTGCATATGTTGTATAGTGCAAACATTATTTCCACCGCCAACTTCGAGTTTCACGCACCAATTCCATTAAGAACTGTGTTTGCGTATGATGAACAAGAGTGTTCTTAAAAAATTCAAAAGTAATCCTAGGAAAAACATGAAATTAGAAGTTTGTCATGATATTCCTATATTCCGATGGCTGCTTTAATGATAGAATCATTTGTTTTTGAAAAAAAGAAAGGTTTATAATGGTCTGGGATCCATGTTATGCAAAAATGCTTATCTAACTTGATCCAATGTCATCCAATCAAATAAGAAGTGGATTGTATGTGGCTAGAAAATATTGGTGCGGGGTAATTTTCATTTCAGCCATTTCATTAGAAGGAGTCTCATTATAAAAAGAAAAACAAAGATATTCAAATTCTCAAAACTTAATTTCTATCCTTTCTTAACATTCAAATTCTATTTTAATTCTAATTTGGGTCACGGACGTAACATATCGAATCGAAAGTTATAACAATTTCAATTGATATTTTAATTTATTCTGATTCTAATTGTAATATTGATTCTAGTTGCGAATCAAATGTACCCTTAAAAATGATAGCAATTTAAGCTAAACTTAGTCGACAACCTAACTTCATTTTATTGATAGAGTCTTGATCACACAAAATGAATATGCAACTTTTCTACTAATTCTCCAAGTGATCATCTATAATGCATCAAATGATAGATATTCATTATCTTTAAAAAAAGATGGAGTGTATTCTGACGGTCTGGGCATGACGTCTGAAAATGATAACTGATCCGTTGATCCTCGATAGTACTAGGATGACATACTCACCTATTGAATTCGCTCATATGGTGGGGAAGAGGCCGTCTATTCATCCAAATTCGATCTTGAATCAAATATTCTCCAGTGAAGATTGGGACTTTATGGTCATGCCTAAAGGAGATAGATACGTCCATCTCTCCTTTTTTTTTTTTTTAGTAAAAAAAAAAATTATTTTAGCTTATCTCTAAGATTTTCGTATTTGTGTAGCGCTGCTCGTTTGGAAAATGCTAGGCCAGCATCGACCATCACCATAACCCTGGAATGTGGAATTAAAACATCATTTTAGCTTATCTTCTAGGATTTTCGTATTTGTGTAGCACTGCTCGTTTGGAAAATGCTAGGCCAGCATCGACCATCACCATAACCCTGGAATCTGGGATTAACCCTGTTTACGGGTGAAGAACCACAAACCTGTCTGGAAAAGCAAAATCTTTGGAACCTCAAATATAATTTTTTTAGGATTGGTAGTGGAGGTTGGTGTGTGTTAGCACTGATTTTTGCCATATACTGACGCCAACACCTCCATAATTAGCCCATACTCCGGTAGCTCCCAACCACCCTTAGTTTGACCTGGTCCATTCCTCCACACTTGCAGCATCGACCTGATAACCCACATTTCTCTCCCTTGCACCCTTCTCAAAAGCCATGAGTCCCATTGCACAAAAATGAGATAAACCTTCTTGTCAGTCTCCATCTTTCCGATCGAATCCTCGTCCATCTGGATCTAGAAACATCTTCAAGCAAGTGCAGACATCATCTTGATTTTATTGAGAGTGATATTTTTATTCCTCCGATCAAGGTAATTTGTTCCTTGCAGTAACATCCTAGATTCGTTCTACTTCTCTTTCTTCCATTTCTCATGTTTTCTTTAGGGATCTTGTCTCATCGATGCATGCAAATCTTCAATAACCACGGTATCCACAAATCTGTCTACCATGGTTTTATCCTCTTCAATAATACTGCTGTTGTGTTTTTAACTTTTTTGGAGTTAATATAAGATCTCTTAATTTGAATATAGCCACAAGTTCAGGAGGTTGGATTCTCATTTAGCTCGAAGTTTTGATGTCAATTATACTTGTTAATAATCTTCACATAATTAAGAGTCTACTCTAGGTCAAGTACACGAATAGTCTTTCATTTGCTCAACAGACAGACATTGCATAATTTTATGAGATTTGTGAAAAACAATTAGCTACAAACATCTTACACCTGTTCAATCAAAAATTTTTCTTATCATTATTTTTCCAACAAAAAAAATTCTAGGATGGTCCTACCTAATTCATGAAATTAGGCATGATAGATCTTTTAGAAGGGAAAAGAGGATGACTGAGAGAGACTGAGAAACAAAAACATAAAAAAACATGCTGCATAGAAACCTGGAACGGGGAAGATAATGTGAGGAGTCTGTTAAATACCATACAAAACGTAGACAAGCAAATCGATATGTCATTCCTAATCATTGAGTTTTATTAAGCTTGATAATTTTGTTATAATTTCTCACTCGATATGTATAGCAAGTCACCTATCTCTAACACACTAACCTGCATTCCCTTGTTCAAGTTGGCATTCAGCTAGCCCATGGCTACATCAAGACCAAGGGAAAATGCTCACCTAAAAGAGAGGAGCAGCTCGGTCTCTTCGGTCCCCCGTCACACGGACACCCTCCACTGGCGACGAACCACACGACCATCAGTCCCTGGTTCCCTTGATCGAGAACTCCATTGCAAGCCTACGGCGAGTAAGAGCACCACTACTGGCATTTCCAGAGCCAGAAGCCATCCCACTTCCGATGCCACGGCCGGAAGACGCGTCCCCGCAGGAAACCCCACTGAGAAGCCCACATCTCTGTCGGGCCCGTCTCGAAGAGTACCCACAAAACAGGAAAAAAGTTGAGGCTTCATCCTCCTTGCCTGGTGCTGCCATCTCTTCAAAAGCAGAATTAGATAAAGCATCGAAGCCTCTTAAGAGTGCAAAAACTCAACCATTGGTAAGGGAAAAGAGGTTAGGAGCTGATGCAAGAAAGGTTACTGGGATTCCTACTCCCAGCACAACTGAAGCACTGCCGGCGATAAAGCCCGAGCAAGAAGGAGAGCCAGGAATCCAGGTGGAAAAGAGAGAAGTGGTCGACATCCCAGAAGTAAAAGATGATGCTTCTGATGAGCTCGGCCTCATTGACTCCTCCGAACCGAATATTACGGAAGATACCCCTGACTCTGCTTCTCAAACAGATCAACATGAGCCAACTTCCCCGAAATTGGAGATCATCGAGAATGCTTCTACGAACGATGAAGGAGCTGGTGATGATGGAAACAAAGCCGATGAAGATAGGGAGAGCCCCAAGGAGCCTGAAGAAAAGCCTGCTATAGAAAGCTCCGAGGAGCCTAAAAGTGAGCCAGTGGTTGATGATGGACAGATGGAGGAAGCTGAAGCAGAGAAGGCGACCACGATGGGGTCGAGCGAGATGAAGAGGCCGGAGGCCGTCGCTTTAACGAGGCCGGAGGTGGCAGCGACGGGGAGGAAGAAGGATGCGCCGAGGAGTAATGATGTGATAGAGGAGGCGCGGGGCAAGCTCATGGAGAAGAGGAAGAGCAAAGTGCTGGCTTTGGTTGGGGTCTTCGAGACCGTCATCTCGCTTCATGAGCCGGAGGGTCAAAGAAGTCAAACCCAGGGGAAGAGCCGCGGCGAAGGGGCCTAGTACTAGGGTGCAATGCGACAAAAGAGTCAACGCAGTCAACTCGGTGGATTCTTTGATTCGGTCCTCGGTTGTGATGATGGTGGTGATGACGATGGAATTCTTTCGTTCTCGGTTGGATCTTGATAGTTTCTTTTTCATTTATTTATTTATGTTCATTTTCCCTGAGTTGGGATGGGGGAGGCTTGATTTTGTTACACGCGCTATGATTTTTAGTGGTATGTACATGATATATGATGCTTCTAAAATATTTTTCTGTGCAGCGTTTTATTGCCTGATTCATCAATCTTCAAGCAAATGTTTAGCTTAAAAAATGATGATGATGTTGATATATACATACACACACGCACCGCTAGCAACTGAATATGTTACCATAATAACAATTGTTGAGTTAGGATTTTATGACAGCAACTGAACATTAAACCTTGCTTAACATTGGCTAAAAATTATCTAATTTGTTTCGGTGATCTAGGATAGGTCCAGCAAATTGAACAGCCTCAAGTTAGAGAATGCTGTAGCAGTGCATATTACGTATCCTTGGTTTACTAGTTCAGATCAACTATTTATCAACATCAAGCTATTGCATGTGCACCGAAATATAGTTGAGAAATTTTTTATGCACCGAGGATGGTGTAAAAAATCTAATATAGAGCACATTGCTTTATGTGATTGATTTACGTAGCCACTGCTTTCCAATGTGTATTTAATGTTTGCAATTTTATTTTTCGTTTAAAAATTTTGTATAACAAAATATTTGTATTTTTTGAAAAAAATTATGACATTCTTGTGCTATATTATGATATCCTGTGTCAAAATTATAACTTTCTGCACATGAGATATCATAATATGAATATAAGATGCCATAATTTTTTTCAAAAACAGATATATTTTCATCATCTAAAATTTTTAAATGAAAAAATGAAACTGTAAATATTAAATATGCATTGGAAAGTAATGACTACATAGATCCAATCACATAAAGCAGTGCACTCTACGTTGAATTTTCTATATTGTCCGCGGTGCACAAAGAATTTCCTAATACACTCCACGTGTTGAAGGATGACTGATGAGAGCCCAAGCTTAAGTATCCCGGGCTCAGAACAGTCAGTGAAGGCTCCATCTGGGCCCGCAAGAAGTTTGTTCGTATTAGAGAATGATCAATATCAAACATATATCGTTGGTAATTAAGCTCAGCCCAAGCTTTGGTGCCTTGTTGATAATAAGCTAAGCTAAGCTTTAGGTTGCTAAAGGTCCAACTGGCTTATCTTCCGCCCTGTTTGCTTGTAAAGCCACAACCATTCCTATGTTGAATCTCAGGACTAAACCCAGCCTAGCTTTTATCACCTAACCTGACATTGCTTATCCCCGCATTACTTACCCTGTCTTGACTTTGCCTAATCCATCTTAGACTTGATTGGTGCTGAAGTTCTCAAATAGACGGAGAAAAAGGGAAAATTGTAAGGAAAATATGTGTGTTGTTCACAGCATTTTTTTTTTTTTGAAAATTTTGAAGGGTACGTGCAACATAAGGACTCTCAGGAGGTTACCTATTCTAGAATTACTCTTTCAAATATGTTTAACTATGAAGTTTTGATAGAATTCGATGCATTAATACTTGTGTGATCACCACCTCTTAAAATTGGAGCATTTTGAATGCCTTTCTGTTATCACACATTAGTATTTTTGATAGCAGAGGAATGGCCTATAATGCACCTTTATATATATATATATATATATATATATTAAGGATAAGAATGATTTAATGCATTAATCCCTTGTTTAAATATTACACCTGGACTTTGATGTTGTTGATCTGATGTAACTGGCTGAGAGGACTCTGCTGCTGGCATTGGAGCTTACATGCGGCTCAAAACTGTCTAAAACTATTCCCTATTTACCTCCACGTGGCAATAGGTTGCAATAAGCATGGAACAAGCATGGTTTATATCAAAATGATAAATTTTGGAGGTGTTTGATTGGAGAGAGTTGGGGTCTGGAATTGGAATGGAAATAGATGACTCATATTCTAACTGTTTAGTTTGAAAGAGTTCCATTCCGATTCTGATTTCGCGATGGAACGAGAATGGCAACCTAACTAAAACTCAATCCCCACATCTCCTAATGATTCAATTTTTCATTCTAATTTTGATTCCAGCCATGAATCAAATATTTTGGGAGATTTGGCCATTTAATTTCGACTCCAATCCATTTTAATTCCTACTCCGATTCTGATTTCGATTCTAGTTGTAAACTAAGGGGATGTTTGGTTCGCAATCGGAATCGAATGAGAATAAAATCAGGAATGGCTTTGGAATCGGAATCGAATGACAAATTCTTCGAAGTTTTGGTTCATGATCGAATCGAATTAGAATTGGAATGAATTTGAATCCATAGAGGAGAGTAGGGATTGAGTTTATATAGATTGAGCTATTTCCATTCCTCTGGAATTGAAATTGGAATGAGATTTTTTCTAACCAAATAGTAATGAGAATCGTCCATTCCGATCCACCTCTCCAATCAAACACTCCTAAACTATCCCTTAATTGTATAAATACAGCATCACAGCTCTTGGTTATCTAGACTGGTGAGCATTTGTTTACACAAAATTGCAGTTGACCTGTCTAATTAGTAGCAGCAAATGACTTCAAAACATCAGGTACAGTCCACCAAACTCAAACCTGCTGTGACACGCTGAAATTAATATGAAGCAGAATTGAACAAGCCGAAAAGTAAATATGAACACCAGGAAATCTGCACCAGAAATTGGAAGTTGACACAAAATGGAGGACGGCTGGATTTACCGTGCACTGATGCCAATATAATTTCTATATGGGGTCGTGTAGTGAGAAACATGAACTGAACGATTCACTAACAGCTTGGGCTTGGTTCAATGTCAAATTAGAACAATGCCTTGCTAGACAAACAAGTTGCACTTCGTTAATCTCTCTAAAATACTGTAGATCCTCTTAGCTCGGGTCCGGCTCGATCCATCAACTTCCATTCTTGCATCAATCAATATTATTTGTGCGATTTAACAAAGACAGGACACAGCATAAATGGATCACATTAATTGTAATTATCTATCATGATCAGTGGATGATTGAATTAGAGATATGTTTTTTGAAAAAATTAGATAATAAAATAGAAAAAAAATAATGACTCTATTTAATTATTTAATAAAAAAAAATTATATTCTCATTATCAAATTCAATCCCTATTTTTTATTTAGTATATCAATCATTTCTGATTCTGATTTTTATTCTGACCATGAATTAGATGCTTTAGAGATAATGGCTGTCTGTTTACAAACCCAATTCATCCCGATTTCATTTGAATTTTACTATTCAAAAAATATTTTAATTTTTAATTTATTTATAATCATTCGATTAAATATAGATGATTCAGATTTTAGCTCGATAAAATATTATATGTATGATTGATGTGATAAATATTTCAAAAATTTAAAATTATTTTATATCATAATTAAATTGATTTTTTTTTCAAATAATCTTTTCATTTTATTTACCACAGGAGGGGTGAACGTAGCGATTCACAGACGCCGAGGTTTGGGGGGATGGACAGCATGGAGAAGAGGATGGGGGTTAGTTGGGGCGCATAGCGGCAGCGAATGCCTGAGATAGGGGCATGTAATCAGAGTGAAGAAGGGGCAGGCCGCTGGGGGAGTTGGTGGCGTGGAGGAGACGCGGCTGCTGGGGAACGCGTGCAAAGGAGCGGAAGAGGCTCGGAGGTTGGGGCGGCATAGAGTGGGGCAGACGTTGGGGGGGCACAGAACTGAGA
Organism: Elaeis guineensis; assembly: GCF_000442705.2. Lineage (NCBI taxonomy): Eukaryota > Viridiplantae > Streptophyta > Magnoliopsida > Arecales > Arecaceae > Elaeis > Elaeis guineensis. The sequence continues at coordinate 2,115,070 of NC_026000.2, forward strand.
GCAGAGGAGGCGGTGCGGGGGTGGAGGGAGGGGATGCAAATCGAGAGCAAAGGGGACACGGCTGTCGGGGTGGGGGGCACTGAGTGGCGGCAGATGTGGAGGGAGGGGGCATGGACTCGAGAGCAGAGGGGCTTGGGCCACTGAGGGTGGGGGGAGGGGGATTGGGGACCCACAGAGCAGCGGCAGATGCTAGAGGTGGTGCACATGGAACCGAAGGAGGTTGGTGATGCAGGTCGTCGGAGGCGTTGGAGAGGTGGAGTTGTAGCACGGAGGAGGCATAGGCCGCGGAGGGGTGCAGAAGAGTGGAGAGACTCGGTGATCAGTGGTGGCACGAAGGAGGCATGGGGCTGGCGAGGAGTGTAGAAGAGCCCAGGTGTGCTGAACATCAAAAGATGAGAGTTGAATGCGATGAAGCATAAATAATAATAATAATAATAAATAATAATATATTTTTTAAAAATAAATATATATTAAAAAATAATATAATATTATAAATATTTTTTATAATAAAATATTATAAAAAAACACTCAGTAAAACCAATTTCATTCGCGGCTTCAGCTCTCAGCCGAAGATGGTGCGGATTTATAGGAGGCAGTACTACTTGTCCACCATCCACCGAAGAGCAATAGTTTATGACAAAGATCTCACAGAGACACGTCACAGCTTCTCCTACCGTAGACGTTGACCACCTGGCAGCTGATGTTTCTTTCCGAAAGGGGCAATGCGACAAATGCAATTATTGTCCACTGCAGGGACTGCAATGCATCATGCATCAAGAAACTGTGTGTGATGAAGAAAATGCGGGTGGCAAGACATGCATGTCATCCCTTTGTCTCCCCAAGCCTTCATCCAAACCGAATCTTGGGGCCATGCACTCTGCCATTCTCTGCATGCTTTTAACCCCTGTTAGGTCAGCCACGACAGCCTGGTAATAATGCAGACCTCCACGTCAAACCACACTAGCCAAAACAACACAAAGAAATGAAGAATATTTCCCCACAACGCCATGGACATGACATGAGAAAGCTAGCTCTCTTGTCTTCTCCATTCCCATTCAAAACTGAGAGAACCCCTAGAACAAAAGTGAAACTAGTAGTGGGAAGTCACAGATTTTTGTAATGATGGCGGATCTTGACGGCTTCCTCTCCTCAGCATCTTGCCTCCCAAATTCGAAGGTTCGAGCGTAGTCTCTTTTCCAGTCCTGGAAACGAATTCGTGTCGGTTGGTTAATTCTCTCGCCTCGGCCACCAAAAGCCAAGCCTAGTCTCATGAAGATATTTTTCTGGAGGACGCCGGCTTGGCACCGCGCCACGACGTCCATCCACAATGTGTTCAAACGGTGCCTCTTCTGGTGGAAGCAACCATCAACCGTACAAAACAGAGTTTTTTTATTTCTTTTGGCATTGGGTGAATGGGTGGTACCAAGGAATCTCAAAAGTGAACCACAAGCAAGCAACCGCCTCTTTAATTTATATAGGTATAACGTTCTGCACAGATCAAATTTATCACCAAGTATCCAACATTGCTAAAGGCATTCAAACAAATAGGTTGGAGATCTCTGTGCATGCAGTTTAGATCTTTGACCAGGTATCTCTTCTTTTAGAACCGTGTTGAAATCTAAAAATAGTGTTTTTTTTAATAATTTTTTTGCTAATCGGATGAATTAAACCAAATAACTACAAGTATATCCATGAGAATTAGCAAATAAAATATTTAATAATGTAATAGCTAGGAAGATGTATCTTAAAATTCCATAATATTGGTCCTATGTCATTGGCTATATAAGATGCCATCCAATTTGTTGGGATATACCGGCCGACCCTATATGCCGACTTATCTTCAAAACGATCCGACCGACATCCGACTCTACCCATCGGACGGACAGATGACTCCGACAATGACTGCCAACGATATCCAGCCAAAGGTATGTCGGTCGAACAGACCAATACTGTTTCCAACCGGTCGAACGGTTGAACCCATATCACCGACTCACTATCGGGGTGACAGCCGACATTCGACTTCCATAAGGCACCATATCAGTCGACAGTGTTTTCGATTCATCACCTGACGTCTCGGCAGCCGAATACCGACATATAGTCGGCCAGTCCGTCCAAATGCCGTACAACCGCTATGGGCTGTTGTCCTGTCAAAGACATGCTGTGCGACCGTCCTGGGGCATTGTCCTGCCAAAGACATGGGTTAATTCTGATGACCTGACAACCCACGCCGATTTGACAGTCCCTGACGATTTGATAACTCTCCAGTTGTCTGCACCATTAATGGTGGGACCATACCGCATTCTACTATAAAACGGGGTAAGACAACAGTTTTGGTAAGCTTTCTCAAGCTCTCTTAAGCTTTCTCAAGCTGAGCCCCTGGTTCTTTCCACTGTTGCCTAGTCTCTTCTCTGACTTGAGCGTCGGAGGGTCTCCATCGGAGACATCTCCGGTCAGTGAGGACTTTCTTTGCAAATACCCATTCCGACGATCAGGCGACGGAAAGATTGACCGCAATATAATTAATTATACTATTGATTTTTCTAAATTAATATATGAAAAATTTCAAATAAAAACAATGAACACAATCATCACAATATTGATTCAGAAGAAGAATATGAAGTTTGATTTCGATGAGCAATAGATCAGAAAGTCATCTAATAATCATATAAGAATCTTCTTCCAAACAAATATTGGTCATCCAAATTAAAAGATAACTTTTGGAGATGCATTTTATTATTAAGTGGTGTCTTCCATCCATCCTCTCATTGACATGGTTGATGGACATGTATGGATAGGCAAAATGCCTCTAATGCTTTTGAGAAAGATCTCAACTTTCCAAGTTAGAGTTTAGATGAACCTGCATGTATATTGACTCATAAATACATCCCACTAAGAAAAAAATAAGCCCCAATTAAACGTCTTTTTTTTGATTGGTGGTATTACTGCCTTCCATCAAGGGCCATATATTTGCCCGTTAAAACTATCAATACCGAGATCTTAGCAGTTAGCACCCAAATATAATTAACTTAAAACATACATAGCCCCAGAATCATTTGGAATTAAACTCGATTCTGTTCTTAATTTGTTCATGGGATCGATCTACACTCTCCTAATGCTGCTCTTGGACCTGAACCACCCTCCATGGATGCAACACCAAGGGTGATCGTGGAACCCACATCAGCTTTGGAACACCATTGGATGACACATCAGCAACCACCACTTCCATAAGGAGCCTGACATGGAAGCCTAGAGAGATGGGTGGTGGGCCACCAAACTGACGTCAAGCGACAAGTGACACTAGGGCGCCACTTCAGAAGTGCTCCAACTGTGCCATGTTTGGTAGCCAAGCTAGAAGCATGACAATTTGAAGCCTACTCTTTCTTTTGCAGTATCATTTTAATCTATTAATCTGGTGGTTAATATTTATCTGGTAAGTTGACATGCAGTGCAGTTACCGTGAGGGCATCTCTATTAACAAATATCGCATACAAACACACGCAAGTATACGAACATTCGCATGTATGTCCATTTGTGTAACATAAGAACACTTGGGCTTTATTCATGGTCCTAAATCAACTCCATCCAATTGCCAAATGGCAATGTTGTAGGTCCATCACCGGGACACTCTATACATACCTCATTTATTGATGACAAAGGCACACCACGATCGATTGTCTCAGGCTCTAAGTTTTGACTTCAGATGGATGCACTGGCCAAAGGCAAGAGACTAATGAAATAAGACAAAAGTATCACGTTGCATTATTTATCCATCATTGAAAAATGACAATACTAAAATTCCAAGAAAACAACAAACTAGGCAATCATCTTTTTCCTTCATTTTTAAAGTATCTTTCATCAGTTTATGAAAATCTATCTATATAATTAATTGTACACAAAGCTTTTCCTCATCTCCTTGAGATAGACATGTCAGAAAGTTTGTTCGATAAATTATTGGCAATTCGAGTAGATAGATGTATGGGCATACCACCGATGTTAAAGCAGATGGAAAAATGATGATTGAACAAAGGATACAAGAGTAAGTCTTCCTTGACCTCTAAAATTTAGCCACCACACATCTCATCATCGATCATTCAAGAAAGAAGAATTTAGATAGAGATAAAGATATAGTTTGGACTATGATAGTAGAAATCTTAGTTCACATTACTCTTAAGATATAAGAAAATAAAATGCAGGATAATATAAAGTTAAGATACAATAGAATTAATGATTATCGCTACTATCCTCAGCGATTTCAAAGATTCACTCCCATGATTCATATGTAGCGTAGTCAAGAACTAAACCACTATCCAATATTCTTCATCTTTTAACTCGTCTGAGTGCATCATGGTTGATCATGGACAGATTCCCATCTTTCAGCTTGCCTATTCATATCAAGGTTGATTTCTATTTTTTCAGTTCGTCTTTATATTTAGTGTGATTTGTACAATCAACCTTATCTAATTTAGTAACATTTATGTGATTTCTCACCTACTCTGATCCTATCCGACCTTGCCCACATAATGTTGGCTTACAATCGACGACTAGATTACTGAGATATGGTGTAAACTGACTTTCTCCACTAAGGTATTGTTATAAGCCGATAACTCCCATTTCTTTGGATCTATATCATATTCATTCGGCTTACGTCCTTGATTTTTAGCTTATACTTAGTCTATTGGTCTTTAAATGACAATCAGTTTAGATGTGGTGTAAACAATAATTATTACATGATATTATTTAAGTCTCTAATGTAGAGAGAGAAACAAACTTACTAAAAATTGGGTGCAATGTGATATTATTGAATTTTTTTTTTTAGATCATAAGAACAGCATCAATTTCTTAAACTTGGAACTTTTTCAACCGTGAAGAGTGGTGCCAACTATAGAGAGGAATCCTGTTGGTAAAACATCTGCAATATGTTTCCAAAACAAATTAACAAGCATTCAACAAACAGGTTTCTAACATATGTACCAAGAAAAGAAGTCTCTTGGAAACACATTCAGTAGCGGTTTGGCACAATTAAATAGGTGCTGCTGGCTAGTTTGATCCTCGTACACGCCTGGTTTCTTAGTTCTTGATCTCCATGTTTATATATTTTTTCAAAAGAAAATAGAGGAAGCTTTATTTCGACGTGCTAATAAACTCGTGTTTAACGTGGATTAGATGCTCGCAGAGATGCAAAGAGAGAGAGAGAGAGAGAGAGAATGATTAAAGACGGAGGGCCACGAATCCGCTTCTTCTTTATCTTTTCCTCGTTGGACATTCAAACAAGTGCTCTCCGGCGCAGAAAACTATAATTTTGTCGATATCTCTTGCTGGCCTAACCGTGCTATCGTTCTATCCTTCGAAGCAGTCGCAGTCAACAAAGTACCCGTCATCATTTCTGTTATCTAATAATTCAGTTTCCGAGTGTCGGTAGTCTCATTCCACGTTCTCCATGGGGTGCGAGGCTTAGGTGATAACTTTGTAAAGACAGGTAATGGATCCTATCGCCATCTCTATCACATCAAAGGGGCTAGCTTGTGATGCCTTGGACTTGTCGTACCAAAGCAAGTTAGCTATCATCATAAGAGTTAATGGAAGGTAAACCAACCTCTTGATACCTGCATAAAGACTTCGTGATGTGGAGTCCATATATATGAGTTATCGTAGCACATGGATATCCCATCTCCTTTCCAGGGTGTACCATAATTCGTAGCTCTAGAGACGAATACCACCTTAGAGCGCTTTAAAGAACTTTATGCCATCTGTTTCAAGAAACCAACAAAGCCTTATGGGGAAGTAATCCTTCAATATGTGGTTCACATTTTAGTGCAGTGAGCAAAATACGTTCGTCTTTGGCATAAAAATGGAATGTATGCCCTATGGCGCATTCACCACGCCACATATTGGAAATATATATTCCTTGTTTTTGGTTGCTGTCTATAGGGAAGGGTCTTTCGAGATCCGTCAACCTAGTTGATGGGACATCAAAGTTGTTTTATATAATACCCCTTCCGTTAGATTAGATTAATTATGTGCAGACGCCTTTGAATTTTTAATACCCAGACTGGTAATTGATATTGTTTTTTTAGGATTACAATTTTAAAGGGCTGTGTGTTACGGTCGGAACACACAAATAGAACACAGAGACGCCATGGGAACGCAGGTTAGATGCGTCCTTCCGGTCCTACGTTCCTCTCAATAAGACACGTGTCCAGGCATCCCGAAGGCCGTTAAGGCCGTGGGCGTGCTCGCCCGCGTTCCTCCACGGTGGCATCCACAGAGGCCCCAGACGCGGTTGGACCACCCGCGTCCCCGTTCCAGAGGAACCTCCACGTGGCGGTTACGTTCGCACTACAAGAGCCGGGAGCCTAGCGCGACAGACGAGGCAACGTGTTGACATCTTGGGCTCGTCAGGTGGCGACTGGGGCGCCTATTTAAAGCCATACCACACCAACCCTGGGGGAAGGTGTCCACATCGGCGAGGGAAGGCGGTGATGGAGTGGTGGCAGCGGATGTTGGTGCCGGTGAAGCGAGCGCTCGTCGCCGTCGCCGTCGCCGCCCACATGAGGGCCCGGAAAGACGGTGAGACACCTCTTCCTTTCTTCTCTCTTCTCTCCCCGGGTTCAGGTTGGAGGGTTGATCGATTGCCTAATTCCGACTCCTTCGAATTAAACAGTTGGATTCACAACTCACAAGCCTACTAATTCCGATACTAGGAATAGGAAATATTAATGTTTCACCCTTACAGGAATCACAAGCCATTGAATTTTTTTTCCCCCCGTCAAATTTATCGTTTTTTGATAACTTGTGCCACTTGAAAGGGACCCAACAATTTTATATAATAAATTATATTGCTGAACTCTATCATCTAGCAAAGATATTCCTACCATGGCTCGCTAAATGTGTCCATGCTCAATTTGTGAATTGGCAGAAGGTGGGATTCTAAAGCTTCACAACGATGTCCAGAGTTGTGGGTATCGAGATGTCCAGGTGATGTGGGAGATACTGCAAGGATCGGATCTGGAGCTGTCTCATTCTCCGGAGTCCAGGACGGAAGCAACCGGTCAGGAGGGTGTTGGTGTAGGCGGGCCGGACCCAATCGCATGGCCCCATCAACAACTGCGGCGTTGAACCATGCACCAAGGGAGCTTAGGCAAGCTGTAATCCAGCAGCTTGGCGACCTGAAATAAGACCGGATACCCCAGTCTATGGTCGTCCTCAATTTTCATATGTACATGCTATTAGCTACCTAGCATAATAAAAATAAGAAGGGTGGAATTAAACAAGAGCTTCTATGGGTCCTTTCCTTGTTGGAATATAAAGTCTATGCGATGCCCATTTGTGGGCTTCTTTCAAGTTTTTACGTTTGCTAGCTGACTTCATGGGCGAGCCCAAGAACCATCGTCGATATGCTCCAGAAATACTTTCACCTCCAATCTCCATTGCCCATTGGTGGTGATAAAGTAGTATAACAGAGGCTTATCGGTAAAATTTGTCACAGAGCTACGTTAAAGGCCACCAACATCATGACTCAGTAACTTGGATTTTAATTATTAGGTGGAGTCATGGGGTAGCAATAGCCACAGAGTACATGTGATCACGTACAATAAATATATGGTCTTTTTTTTTTCTGCATAATTTTATCGAAATTACATTTCCCTTATCCCCAGAAAGTATCAAGCTTTTTTCCAGCAAATATCTTAGATTAATGTCTGATAGCAAAGTTGGGAGATCCGTTAGGTGACGCTAAGATGGATTTAATGATGCAAATACCCTTCACAATCAGCTAATCGAACGGCTAATATAGCGCAACAGGCCCCGTAGTAAAACCAGCGATACCTCGCACATTCGTGTCCCCCACCCCCGACCACACCACCCCCCCCCCGGCCCATCAAAAAGTGCCACGTATCGATCTAAACACATCAAGGCCGTCCAATTCTTGAAAAAAAAAAGAAAGAAAGAAGGTAGACAACTGGGGAAGGCGGAGGCGGGGGTTTCGCTTATTGCCGCCGGATTCAAAGCAGCGAGTCAATTATGGTGCCGCGGCTGTTTCGTGTTGCCGGCGGGGGACCACGTCATCGATGGCGGCATGCCGGATGGAGCAAAGTCATGGCGGATCTGACGGCGAAGGAGCAGAGAGGTAGATGGGCCGGTGCTGGTGGAGTTGTTCTCACAGAGGGGGTGCACGACGTCGCTAGAGGTGGAGGCGATGGCGATGGCGGCGCGGCTTTTGGCACGCTGGGAGCTCCTGGGCCTGGAGGAGGAGAAGATGCCATCGATGGTGGTGCTGAGGTTCCATGCGGAGGTGGTGGGATTCGACGAGGAGGCAGTCGCAGGGATTTTACCCTCGCCAGCGCCTACCCCGTGACCTTCCCTTCTTCAGCGCTGCCATCCACTTCGACGGCACCCGCGAGAACAGGCCCAAATTGGGTCTGTTTGAACTAAAGCCCCAACCGAATTCGAAAAGGATTGGGGCTCAAAACAGAGGAACCGCGATCGAGATCTTCAGCCCGAGCTCCCACCGTTGGGACACGGCCGTGGGAAGTGTCCGGCGCGGACTCCGTGAGGCGTGTACGAACGGCCGTCGCCGGTTGGGGCTGCTTCCATCTGACAAACGGCGGCGTTATACGCAAGGACGAGAACAACCAAATATTTTTGTGATAAGATTATTAGAATAATTGGTTGGTGCAGGGTGAAGCAGTAAACAACGGAGGAAAAAACAACGCAGTAAAAATCAACTAAGGTTTGTTTGGACGATTAGATTCAAAATTTATAATATTTATAATTTAAATATAAAAATAATAAATTATAAATAAATTAGATTATTTATTTATAAATATTTAAAATTATTTTTAAATAGATTGATCCGAATCCTGCAGATCAATTTTCTTTCTCTATAGAATCCGAATTAGACTATTTATAATTTAATATTTTTATAATTGAATCATGAATTTCATAAAATTTTAACTCCAACTATCCAAACAAATTTTAAAATTTTTTTTAGTTTAGTTATAAAATATACAATAAAATAATAAAATAACAGTAAAAAATTTGAAAAAAAAAAAAAAAAAAACAAACAAACGTCGAGATACTAGCCCTCTATATATACAAGGTTTACACAAAAATAAAAAATAGATACAAATAAAAGAAAATTTTCCTGAGAAACAACTGAGCTAATTATAAAAATTTCTCTGAACCAAACTAATATTTGATTTATGTTATATCTACTAGTTATTATATAATTCTAGTTTTTAATACTAAATGTTTACGGATAATGACAAACTTCTAGGAATCAATATGTGCTGGATGTCAAGATATACAACACCATGGGCAACCTTGGAGATATTATGTGAGTCTACTTATTAGTATTAGGAAACGTACGGCGTCACTGACAAACATGATAAGTATGAAAGATAAAATAGCACCATATTAATTAAATGGATTTGTGCAGTAATATATAATATCTTGTCTGGCTTAGCTCTGGTAAATACCTTTCTCTCGGATTACTGGGGGTATCTTTGACCACCAAATGTCCACTGATGGTTAGATTTATGAAGGATATGAGCAATAAGAAACTAACATTACTTAATACTAAATTATGGATTCGGGTTCTTTCTTTTTGGCCAGTGAAAGTGAACTAATGTACGTATTTCAGGATAAAATGTGATGCATTTTCCATTATTTTCCTCATTTTTTTGGAAAGAGGAAATGGGAACAAAGAAAGCGATCAAAATGGATGATAGATGCCAGAGATCCTCATTTAGTTATTTTATATGCAAAGTAATCAGTTCACAAAGCTTCATTTGGATATTGCTTAGTTTTCTTTCTGGTCCAAGTCACAGCTCTTACGGCTTCCAACTTCATGTTTGGATAGGTTAATTGAATCGAGATCGGATGAGCTTAGACTCATTTTTTGGTAAAGAAGCTTAGACTCATTTTTAGTAGTCCCACTTGCACAATGCCAACATGAGAACAATACATCACATGGTTCCATAGAATAAGTCACCTTTTCGGATCTGCTACCAATAGATGGATGCTAACATATTCGTCGCTTTATCAATAAGTCTATAACCTCAAGTCACGTATGAGAAGGACCTCAACTATTATTTATAATAATAATAATAATAATAAGAGAAACAAGTTAGGCTCAACCATTGCCTCTACCTCTTAGTCAACCACTTTTGCGCCTATAAATTATCAGAGAAACTATCTCACAAGCCTCAATGTAGGTATAAATTTCTATCAACTGGACACTAAAACATTGATTTACTCATAACATATGTGAGCAAACTAGCTTCATGCTTGTGATTTAGAAATTGGTCCAACCTAGTCATTGTTGTATCAGATAATAAGTTTGGTTCACTTTTAGAATCAACCATGAACAAAGGAAGCTGAAAGTTGCAAACTCCAACAAGTCACGAAGCATAGAACATCCCAACAACTCTGCTTCAAGGCCCTTGAATTATTGGAGGAAATTTTAACATCACCAAATCTCTTAACGATTGTAGAGGCAATCCTCAGAGCCTGAAGGACAACTTGAAATTCATAGATTTCATCATCTCCACAAAGCTTGTGGATCTGGATTTGAAGGGAAGGGATTTCACATGGAGCAATAGAAGAGAACGACTTTCTCTTGCTAGACTTGACAGATTCTTATTATCTTCTAAGTGGGAAGACTTGTTCCCTGTTGTTTTCAAAAGTCCTTATCTTCATCTGCTTTTGATCATATTCTCATTGCTCTTGATTGCAATTTTACATTTCAATACTCAAGAATCTTTCGATTTGAAGCTTGGTGACTCAAAGAACCAGATGTTGGGGATATTGTGCAAAACTCCTAGAAGAGCATTAGAGGGAAAGTAATCTAGCACAAGCTTGGGTGAACAAACTAAAAACTTTGAGAAAGGCCCTTAAGCATTGGTCTCAGTCCAGAAGAATTATTAACAAAGAATTGAAAAAGAAAATTTTGCATGACATTGATTTATTGGATAGAAAAGAAAAAGGTTCAGATCTTCTCCTCTGGAGTTTGAAACTAGAACGATCTTGAGGCAATCCTTGAAAGACATTTATTGCAAAGAGGAACTCTACTAGATACAGCATTCTAAAATTACTTGACTTCACAAGGGTAATCAGAATACTTCTTTTTTCTATAGAGTGGCCTATGGTCGTAAGCATCGAAATTACATTACTTTCTTATTTGATGAGGGTGTCGAAGTTCATAATCCGAATGAAATTGCTTCAAAACTGTACCTATACTACAAGAATCTTTTTGGATATTCTTCCCCTTCTTGCCTATCCTTTGATTGGAAATGTCTTTATGATGCCCCCAGGGTCGACTTAATCTGGTTGAGGCCTTTTCTGTAGAGGAGATAAAAAATACAGTCTTCTCATTTGGAAACTTAAAAGCTCCCAACCCCAATGGTTTCACTTTTGCTTTCTTCAAAAGATTCTGAGACTTTATTGGTGATGATATTGTTGTGATTTTTAATGAATTTCACAAGGGCTGATCTCCAGAAGCTTAATTATACTTATATTTCTCTGATTCTCAAGAAGAGTGGGGGGCTCACGGTTCGAGATTTTAAGCCTATCAGTCTTCTCAATAGCTTGTATAAGATCATCACTAAGGTTTTGACCACTAGGGTTAGTAAAAGCCTCTCTCTTTTGATTAATGACTCTCAATCTGCATTTGTAAAAGGAAGATCCATTATTGAGAACTTCTTGACCACTCACGAGGTGTTAGCTTATTGTCGTAAAATGGGCCACAAAGGTATTTTGTATAAGCTGGATTTCTAAAAAGCTTTTGACAAAGTGAATTAAGAGTTTTTGTTTGAGGTTTTATAGCCAAAAGGCTTCCCTTCTATTTAGGTCTATTAGATTCGCAGTCTCTTATCTTCTTCTAAGATAGCAATTCTTGTAAATAGAAAGCATGATAATTGGATCAGTTACAAATTAACAAGGATTAAGATAGGGTAACCCATTTTTACCGACGCTATTCATCTTCGTTACTGATGTGCTTTCTATCTTGCTTAATGAGGCTGATTCTGTTGGATTGATTGAGGATATTGGCACTAACATTACTTTTCGAGATATTAAAGGACTTCAATTTGCTGACGATATGCTTCTATTATGTGTAGGGAAGAAAGTGAGCCTTCTTACTGTGAAGGTGATTCTTTTGGCCTTCGAGGGTGCCTCAGGTCTTAAAATCAATCTTCATAAAAGCTTGATTGTATGCTTGAATATGCAGGACTCTGAAGCCTCTCTTTTTGCCTCATAACTGAATTGCAAGAAAGAAAAACTGCCTATCTCCTATCTTGGACTCTCTCTTTGTGATCAAAAACCCCCAAAGCATTGTTGGTTGCCTTTGTTGAAAAAAGTTAACTCTAGATTGACATCTTGGAAGGATAAACATCTATCTTGGGATGGTAGAGTTACAATTGTCAACTTTATTTTATCATCTTTGCCGCTTTATTTCATGTCGGTATTTAGACTCCCTAAATGGGTTCTATCCAGACTTGATCAGCTTCGTCAGGCTTTTCTATGGAAGGGAGAAGAAAAAGTTTGTGAATTCTATTGCTTGGTGAATTAGGACTCAGTTTGTAGATTAAAGGAACAAAGAGGTCTAGGAATTAAAAATTTAGAGCAAGTTAACCTTACCCTCTGGACCAAATGGACAGAAAAATTTACTATTGGATCTACCTCTCTATGGTGGAAGCAAATAAAAAATGTCTATTATATGAAGAAAACATTTGGCTTGAGATCAAGAAAAAACCTTAGGAAGATGTCTCCAATCTGGAAGGATGTATGTAAACATCTCAATACCGTTTGGAACTGTCTCTCTTTCAAGCTTGGTGATGGATCCAAAGTTCATTTTTGGAAGGATCAATGGTGTGGTCTTACATCTCTTGCTTATCTCTTTGAAGATTTGTACCCCTTAGTTGTTAAGCAAAATTGCTCTATGGCTTCACAATGGTCAAAGAGATCCTTGTCTCGGAGGATTAAAGTTTGAGGACCACTATCTCTTCTCCAATATAAATAACTATATATTTTCAAAACCTGTATTGCCAACATCAAACCATCTAGAATTGCTGATGTCTCTTCTTGGAAGTTCACTACCAATGGGCTATTCACTGTGGATTCGTTTTATGGGTTCATCAACAATGGGGAATTGTTTGTCTATACTATAAGATGATATGGAAAGCTACTATACCTAAAAAGGTTAGGATGTTTTTGTGACTGGTGCTTCGAAATAGACTCCATATTGCTAAAATTTTGGCAAAAAAAAGAGGACAGATAAACTCCAGATGTGTTCTGTGTGGATCTAACTTTGAGACCATCTCTCGTCTCCTTACTAGGTGCTCCTTCGTGTGTGGGATCTGGATGGATTTGCTTGTGAATCTGAACATCTCCGGTTGGCCTTCAAATTTATATGATTTGTAGATTGTTTGCAGGAAAAAAAAATTGGATGCCTCAATTAGAAAAGCTGCTGATCAACTCCTTGTCATTTTGTGCTGGGAAGTTTGGAAAGAACGCGATGCAAGAATCTTTAGGAAAAAACATTGCTCTAAGTTTGTAGTTCTTTAGAAAATTATCAATCTTTTCATAGCTGGTTCCACATTTGTAGGTCAAGAATTCAAGATAGCCTTGAAATACTTTGGAGAAAGCTTCAGCTATTGCTTCAGCAGCCGGTGGATTCGCTTTGAGTATCGACTACTTTGTTGTCTTGCAGTCGTCGGAGGTTCTACATTTCATGGTATCCAATAGAAGTATTGGGTGTGAGAGTTATTGTGCCCTATTTCTAGAGCCTATTTTACTTTGTTTTGCTAACCTTTGTTTTCTCTGTTGTGTAGCCTCCTATTTTTTATAAGTTTCTTGCTCTTTTTTTTGTTGTACATTTTTTTTTTCTATATCTTTCTTCTTCTTACAATAAAGCTTCGGTGACTAAGGCTGGCCCTTGGTCTTCTTTTCCATCCAAAAAAAAAAAACTTAACTAAACCCAGTAAATCAAAAATTACTTATCCAATATTCCTTTGCTGCTTATCCTATCAGACCATTTATTATGCAGAGGCGGCTCAACATATTTGGAGGCCTAAAGCTAAAATCTAATTTTTTCGTTTTCTCCTATGCTACCACGAACATAACCCTTTATGATCTGCCACATGTCCCTGATCTCTGAAAAAAAAATGATCGATGTCACAGACCTTTCGTCTTCCACTGCTCCTTGCCATCGATGACTGTGACCGACCGATCGACCGTCGGCGACCGCTCAGGGCTTCCGGTGAGCGGCGCCGTTCATCTTCTCGCTCGCGGACCGAGCGGGAAGGGGGAACCTGGCCACCTAGGGCAGGGGCCTTCCGAAAAATGAAAAAGAAAAAAAAGAAACCGGTCTTCCAGTTCCAGGATCAGGGGCAGGGGCCTTCGGTCCTTCGTCCTTCGTCCTTGGAAGAGTTTGACGCGCGGCGTCGGTGGCCGGCAGCCTGGCGCCATTCATCTTCTCGCAGGACGAGCAAGGGCGGGGACTTGGGGGCAGGGAGGGGCCTTCCGGCTTTCAGGAAACGAAAAAAAATCATCTCCGGCACGCCGAGCGGGGAGAGGGGTGGGGGCAGCGGGGGCTCTCTGAAAACAAAAAAAATAAAAAAATCTACCATTCCGTGACTCCCGTCCATCTTTGCGCCGCTCGCGAAGACGTCTTCCTCACCATCGGTGATCGGATGGCGGCCGACCGCGTGGGCCGAGCGGGGTACCAGGGCCGCCTGGGGGCGGAGCCGTGGAGGGAGCCAAGGAGGGCGAGGGGGAGGTAGCGGGGGTGGAGCGTGGAGCAATGGAGGTGGAGGAGCCCGGAGCCGTCAGCCGTGGAGCGGCTGAAGTCGTGGCCGATGGAGGCGGGGACTACGGGGTGGATGCGTGGAGCCGTGGAGGCAGGACGGGGTGGAGGCGTGGAGCCGTAGTGGAGTCTTGCCTTGCCGGGCCGGAGAGACCTTGCCGGGGTGGAGCGTGGAGGCGGAGGCGGAGGTGGGACTCGAGACTCGGAAGCGGAGGGCCTAAGGCAAGAGCTTCAGTGGTCTTGTCCTTCAGCTGTCCCTGTGCACAATCAGTCTGCACTACTGAGATAGTTAAATTTAGAATGTTTTGTCAATCTCCTAGATTGAAAAAGCTTTTGAAAGCTGTATATCCTGAGAAAATGAAAGCATTATTACTTACTGTTATTTGATCGAAATTTTTATTCACTGACATTTGCACCATTTCTCTCCAAGTATTGCTTGTCGAAAGAGCATCAGTTGGTACCACACCAAGCATGGTTAACTCATGCTCCATCTGGAAACATCTTTGCTCATTATTGAGTGTCCATCATCTACAAACATCTTTTGACCACTTTTGTACTGACCAGATTGAAAGGAATTTCTTTGTCTGGTCGGATCATCCTTATGCTTTGGGGGAGTTTGGCTTGGTCAAGTTGGAAAGAAAGGAACTTACTTCTTAATAGACACAAATTCCTCTGTCATAACATCCGAGGCTCTATAATTTTTTCTAGACTGGTTTATCTTTTACAAATCAGGTGAATATATCGGCTTATTTTGAAAAATTCTAGAGTAAAATAAAAAGAATCTACCCATTGCTGCCCACTCTTGATCCCTGAAGATGGACTCTAACGCTGTCTCTGATTAGTCTAAAACACAATTGATGTCTTCGGTTTGTATTTCTCCTCACTTTGATCTCTTCGGTCTTCCCTTTTTTCCACCTGCATCTTTTCATATTTGCACCCTTTGAAGCTCTTGTAACTTCACTTGAAAGGTTTATGCTTGTGTTTACCTATTCCCCATCGTCAATGTAATCTATATGCACTTTTGTAAGTTCCTGATTTTTTTCGTTGAATAAAGCTGGTTGGCTCTGTTTCTGAGCCTCCCGTTACAATCTTCTTCTTTTTTTTTTTTTTTGTTTGAGGAAAATGGAAATTAATGGCGCATACCATTAGTCACCAAATATTAAGAAGAAATAGTTACAAGTCATGGATGTACAAAAGAAAGAGGAAAGGAATTTTACAAAATAACTGGAAGACCAGCAAAAGTGTAACAAAAGGGACTCAAAAGAATGCTCAGTTCGGTGCAGCAAGAGAAATCACAAAGGCTCACAGTCTACAATTTTCTCCATCACAATCTACAGAGAAGATAGTAAAAATCAAAGAGGAGCATCGACCGAGAGGTAATGGGAAGAAGTAGTGGTATGCTTAATTTTTTCCCAGATCTGCATGAGACCATGCAAATGCTTCTCCCCAGACAACAAGGACCAATCCTTCAGTGGGTTCACAATTTTTGAGGCAATTTTTTAGTGGTTGAAAGCTTGTCTAAGAAGGTACAGGCATTCCTTTCCTGCCAACCGCACTAAACTATGGCGGCAATAAGCATAAGAATTACAGAGTGTAAATCTTTAACGAAACGGGCGTGCAGCCAGCTAGAACATATATACTTCAGGTCACCAGGGGTAGGCATGGAAAGAAATGAGCAGAGAAGTCTCCACAAGCCTACCAGCAAAGGAACAAGAGAGGAAGAGGTGCAAAATGTTTTTGAAGGGTCTCCATAGGAGATGCAATCATTAAAATATGTACTATTTTTTGAAATAGAATATCTCTAGTATTGATCTTGTTGAGGAGGCAAAGCCAAAAACAGCTCTTGTACTTCAATAGAGTTTTGATCTTCCAAAGTTTGGAAGCAAGATCCCACCTCACACCTCTTGAGTTAAGAAAATAGTAGAGAGAGGAGGAAGAGAAATCCCCGTTGGAGTTAATTGCCAGAAAATTGAGTCTTGCCTCGCATCAAAATGAAACCCGACGAGGAGTGCTTTGAGATCGGTTGACCCAATTTGGGCAGCAGGGGAAAGAGTTGAGCTGACCTTGAGAGTTTAAGAATTATTTCTAGGATTATAGAATTTGAAAACAATACCAGACTTCAAACCCCAAGCTTTATAAGTGTGGGGAAAGAATTGGCACAAATGAAAATTTAGTATCCATTTGTCCTGCCAAAAAAGTATTTCCAAGCCATTTTTATCAGAAAATTCATCTGGTTCCAGAAAGGAGGAAGGGAGCAAACTATATCTCTCCATAATCTACAGCAATTCCTCCTTGGTTTCCAGCTGGCAGAGAGTTTGACTCTGTTAAAACAGAGACCAGACATCCGAATCTTCCAGAAAAATCTCAAAAAAAGTTTGGTTCATTTTTGGCTTACTCATAAGCTTAATGCATTAGATCAAGCAAGTCATGTAATCAGGTTTCAGTTTTGGTCAATTTAATGTTCACCTAGCTAGGATTATGTCTCATTTCTGAAGCTAAGTGACCCATGATTTTGGATTGATTGCATTGGTTAAATTAAATTCAGTCGTGATGCTTGTTAAATTCAAGCTTACCCCATTTGCACCCTTATTTGCGTAGGGTGTCTTGCGATCTAAGCTCAAACTTTGAAAGGGAAATGATATCAAGATTTAGCATTGTCTCATGGCTATGACCATGAAACTACATGCAACCAAACCTATCCTCGCAACCGGGAAGGCATTGTCCAAATCCACCAGACTAAACCAACTTGCAATATGACCACCTATCTGGGAAAGGAGAAAAATTTTAGTAGATGGTAATCACAAATTCCAATACTGAAATACTATTTCTTTCCTACGTCCTCCACTTCAATATTCTACCCGCAGGAAAGCTGTTAAAGTAGCCTTCTGGTAAAAATTCCTCCAGCTTTTCAAAGCAAAGAGAGAGCCCAAAGCTGATGGTCTCTTTTTCAAGTAATCATCATCCATTTTCCCCCATTTATTCGGGGAAAAAAAAATTATGTCGCACCAAGAGGAGATGCCTGCCCTGAGAAGAAGGCAACTGGGGGAAGAATACAAGTAGAAAGCACGAAGAGGAGAAGACAAAAGAAGCGAGGGCTGGTGGATGCTAGACAAGGAGAAACGCTAATGACATGCTTTAGTTTATGGATGGATCAGACTTGGCTAAAGATTTCTTTAATCTGCTACCCACAAGATCCCCACAAGATCCCCCACCTGTCTCAAATATGGCAAGAGCCAATTGATTTAATTTACAAGGTTGTGTGTCCTTTTACGGGATAAATTTTATACCTTGCCTTTCTTTACCAATACCGTGTTAAATCGAAGAATTAAAAAGGAACCTCTATTGAGAATTATTACTTTATTACTTTATTCATATTTCATACTCCTGATTACTTCAAGAGTAAATAAATCCCACAGCACACATGAGCTATGAAATTATCTTCACATTTATGATGATGCTGTAGTTCACCAAACTATAGAGTTTATTTAGTTTGCCTGTCATTTTGGTCAGTGTTCTTTGATTAGTGAATTGTTCATGTTGTATAGAGTATATAAATCTCCTGTTTGTTAGTGGATTGTTCATGTTGTTCCGTGATTTTTTTTTTCAGAGAAGTTTTTTCACGTAAGATTTGCGTACCTATTTTATCACTTGTTTTTATTCTTTTTGCATGGTGGAATACAATTTTCAGCTTGCTTTTCTGCTGCAACTTTGTGATTTCCAGCGAAGGCTGGTTTTTTGCAAGCCTTGCACTATCTACGTTTTCTTAACCCTTTTAAAGCAATTCCAGGTTCCCCGTCAAGCATAAAGAATCAATTAAACTCAAACAATTCCAAGTTCCTTGTTGGTATAAAATATCCCCGACCGAAGTTTGTAAAAGATCGATGCTTCAGGGCTCTTCTGGCTCCCGACCTTATATGTGGCGCCTCTCCGAACTTCCTCGGCCGTCCGACTTCTCCGACAATGGATTTCTGCGTTCACCCACCGACCGCCCAAAGCCCTCTGACCTCACTGACAGTCGACCTCCTACAGCAGCCAATCATTCCCGAGTCTCTCCTGGACTTCTTCCGGCCACGGACGACCCTATTCCGAACTTCTTTCGAGCTTCGTTAGCATCCGAGCTTCCCCGACAACGAGATTTCTATAGTAACCAGACTCCTTCCAAATTTCTACGGCGTCGACCACCTTTCGGATCCCGATCGAGCTCCTGTGAGAGCCAAACTTATACTACGAACGGTCTACTCCGAACTCCTACAGCGGACTGTCTATCCCAGACGTCGACTGTAAGCAAATTCCGATTCAAGCCTCTACTATAAACAAATTTCTTCCGAATTTCTACTACAGGTAGACTTTAACCGAGCTACCCCGTAGCGAGTGGGCTCTGGACGAGCTTCTACAGCGGGACACTACTCCGAGCTTCCGCGACAACTGGTCCTCGTCCGAGCTCCTACAATAAGCGGCCCCTTTTCGACCTCTTACGAGAACCGAAGCCCGTCCGAACTTCTCCAGTGGATGGATTCCGGACGAGCTTCTATGACGGATGAGCTCCAGCAACTAGGTCCCTGCGATAGCCGATCACCTCTGATGTCTGCCGAGCCTCCCCAACGCTATCCGAAGTCCATCGCCGGCCGACCTCCTACCAGGCTCCCCATAAAATCGGACTTCCCCGACGGACGATCTTCAGATGAGCTTCCGCATCAGATAAATCCCAGACGGACTTCTCCGGACTTCGTCAACAAAAATCTCCGTCCGAGCTCCTACAGCAGGTGACTCTCGCCTGAAACGTCAGCACCCGAAGTGTCCGACAACAGTAGATTCGTCAGCGACCTCGGAACATCCGAGCCTCTCCTATAACGACGATGTAAAGAGCTATTCTGCTCCATCAAGCATCCCAGCCGAGCTTCAGCCGATGGATCCAAACTCTCTGGCAAGCCACAACAAGGGCCACTACCTTACTCCACTCGCTGCAACGGATTCCACACGGTTCCACCACTCTCTGACAAGCCACGACAAAAACTGTCATCCCACTCCACTCGCTGCAACGGATTCCATACAGCCCCACCTCTCTCTAGCAAGTCCCGACAACGGATACCACTCCACTTTCCGTGACTAGCTCCACGTGGCCCTGAACAACCCCTGACGTCACTATTCTCCGTAACAAACTCCATGCGGCTCTGAGTGATCCACTACCAGACGGTTACAGATGTCGCTGTCGGTCAGTCACACCTCTATCTATAAATAAGGACCCCCAGATACGTTCTTCTAGAAGCTGGTAACTCTATCTCGAAATTCTGTCAAAATTTTCACTCGAGCACTCCATTTCTGTTGAAGCAGATACTGACTTGAGCATCGAGAATCTTGTCGGAGCACCCCTAACTCGATTTAAACTTTCTTTGCAGTTCCGGCGCGGCCGCGATCATCCCAGCTCCAGCTTCTCTGACTTCGATAGAATTCTGCACCAACATTCTTTAATCAAACTAGAAAATCAATTAAACTCTCTCGGCTCTGTTTTAATTCTGATACATGTTAACTTTTTTTCTCCTTTCTCCTCCTCAAGCCAAATACTAGGAACATGATGGATAAGCTCAAGGACAAAGATCGGCAGAAGAGAATCTGCTCGGTGACAATACATACATACATATATATACAAACACACACACATTAAAGCAGGAGAGATCGAAACGAATCGGTGAAAGGGCTCACTTTGTTCCTATTACATCGTGGTTCGGTAGCAGCAATTAACGCAGAAGAACCATTAATGATTCCACTCCATTCGAAAGATTCTTATCGATCTTTTTGTTTTTGTCCCCCTACTTTCTCTTATTCGATACCCTCACCGGCGCATGGACCGTGAAAGAAACAGAGAAGGAAATTTTGGCCTTTTCCAAAAGAAGCGACGCAAAGATTTTTAGCTGGGTCGTTTCTGGAGCTGAACCGTGTGATGATATCACGTTTACTCGGTGAAAATAGCATCAAAATTGGATCTTTTCAATCAATACCCAAAAAAATAAAAATAAAAGCGTGATTGAAGGAAAGTAGAAGATCCCGTGTGCGGTCCACGAATGCGTGGGCTAACGACCACAGTAATCCCCGTCCCTATCTCCCTTAATCTCGGCTCAGATCGTAAAACCGGGATTCGATCTCTCTGGTGTTCTGTTTTGGCTGCTCCGCGTTTCATCCCCCTGGAATTTGTTGTGTGGGGGAGTATTTAAGCCTCGTATCGCATTTGTCGAGCACGTCTCTTCGCCTTATCTCTCTCTGTCTCTCTTTCTGCGGAGCGACGGCTTTCGGCTCTCCTCTTGCGTGTCGAAAACGCCGCCACCGAAAGATATGACGCAAAAGGCGGTATTTTTCTTCCTTTTTCACACTGTTTGATCGGTTTTTGATCTCTTCTATCGGAAAAATTCCAGCTTTCGTTTGACAGGTCGGATCTTTGGTTCAGGTCTTGTGGAATTTTGATGGTTAGAGTCTCTTCTTCGCCTCAAATCGCGACCTTTTTGATCGAATATATGACGTGTGATTGTGGATGTAGTGAGAATAGCTCAAAGCTCTGCTAAATATGGGACTTCCACCTTTTGGAACATATCAGAGCTTTGGGTTGCATTTCTTTTCTCAGGTTTCTGTCACGTCATGTAATATACCTTTCCCTTTTGTGGATGATTGGATATATGCGCGACCTTGATGGTTTCTGTTCCATTTTATGTTTGTTTGGTCTATCACCTTATTGGATTTTGTTGTGTTTCCTCTTCTCGGCGAGGTGATGATTTTTCTTCGTCATTAGCGATCCTCGCTGGAGTTTGATTTCTTAAAAGAAAAAAGTCTTTTTTTTTTTTTTTTTTGGGCAATCTGTTCTGTTTGTCAATCATCCATGAACAACTAGGGAAGGGGAGTTTTGATTCTTTGAGATGCATGGCCTCCTGGATATGTTAATGTTGTATCATTCTGGCTGATCCTTTGAGATGTATGGCTTTTTGGATAAATTTTTTCATTGCTTGATCAAAGATTCTGACATCTAAGTTGGCATCTTGGAAAGAATCAAAGAAACCATCCCAACATATTCCTGAATTAGAGTTATGTTTTCTCACGACGGTACAAGATCGGATATATGAGCTCCTTTAGAAACTTAAATTTTGTTCCTTTTTTATCTATGGTTCTGTGTTTTTTCACCTTTGACAGTTATTGTGATCTCTATATATTATGCTGTGTCTGCTCTATTATAGATTAATATATATTTTTCGCTTATAGGAGTGCAAATACTATGCCAAGTGAACACATGTAGATGGGGGTTCGATCTGACATATTTTTTCCTTGAAGTCATGTTTCACCAACATTAGAAATTTCACACTGTTTCATTGTCTGGATATCTCAATGCTGTGTTTTCTTGATGATTTGCGGCAGTCCAGAGAAGATCTGTATTTTTTTCCCATTGGCATTAACACATAAAAGTGTAATGATAGCAAGGCGTCAATGTATTAACAACTACAGTGATGCCCACTTGAAATGTAGAAACTTCTGCAAATAAATTCCACATTGTAACAATGGCACAAAATGCTTCCCTTCTTATCATATATGTTTGATACATCTACTAGTTGGATCCATCATGTCATTATCTGGGATGATGTCATGTCTTGCTATATAAAGTTTTTGGAGGATGAGCTTGGATATCCGAAAGTCTTCAGATTTCAAGAAAGTACAATGAATATTTTTCTAAAATGTTTGTTTTGTCTCTCATGCTTGAAATCTATGTATCCTGCCGCATGTAGTTTGCCAACCAATACTATAGTTTTGGTTGTACATCCAACTGAATTTGCTTACCTTTATCCTATTTTCTCAATCACCTTCATTTTTTTTAATCACCAAATTGCTCCTGCCTAGCTGTAAAAGTAATAAATTGACTGGAGCTCTCTATCATATTAGATATATCAGTCTATTTAAGACTTTGGGGGCAGAAGAGAAAGCGTGACAAACTTATCGGCAAAAAGGAGATTTGACTTCATCATACGGTGTATTAGATTGACTTATGCTCACAAGATTTATGTTCTTTTTTGGTTATGCTTCAGGTATGCAACATAAAATAGAAGATATGATTTCTTTGTTTATTTGTTTTATTTTCAGATATTTTATTTTAATTATGATTCTTTTCTTGGTTCACTTCTCTCTTTTAACTATTGGTTTTGTAGTTTTTTCCCTCTTCTTTCCCTCATTTGCAAGCACTGTTTTTACAATGCTTATGAGACATTTGCTCGTTCCAGGGTCCTCCTTTCTGATTATTTGTTGCAACATGTGACTCTCTACCCTTTTCCCTATTGGACCCAGAGTCCATGTTTTTGCAATACCGTTATGCACTCCTACTTGTATTTCTTTTCTTTATTGTGACTATTTTTCTTGCATAATTAGAATTTTCCATTTCTGCTCTTTCTTCACAACTTTGAATTACCATTTGCAGCTCTGAGGAACCATCCTGTGCTAGAGTATTGAAATTTGCGATGCTTATCTCCAAATTTTGATTTTGAAATGGATGAATTTGTGGTTGAGAAAGCTGCTGGAGGGCATGATTTTTCTCGTAAAGGGTCGGCATTGTTTTTATAGATCAAAACCATGAGGATAGAAGCATTCAAGATTGCGACAGATTAGGATGCAGCACCAGCCTTAATTCCATGAAAGGGACCCAAATTGGTGACCTAGAAAAAGCCAGATATGTAAAGGCTACTTTTTGCTCTGCGAGCGATAAGACCATTGCAGGAAGCTCTTCTAAATCATTATCTTCATATAGCAGCTACCAAAAGTCTTTCCATGAACGACAGAAGCAAACATTACAACGAGAGAAGGTTATAGCAGAAAGCAGTAACACCCAAGGGAATATTGGAGATTCAGAGGCACAATACACAGCATTTCATAGACAAATCATGGGAGCTAGAAGATTCAGAATGTTCAAAATCCAATCCCACAAAAGTTGGCATTCAGATGTTACTGCCGGATTTGCCAATTCTTGAACGGGTATCTACAAACAGATCAGACTCGCCAGGTCGCTGCACCATCGCATCGAGTTCAAAATCACATGATCAAATTAACCATAATTTTGGTTCGGGCAATCAGACTGTTTCTTCAAGATCCTTTTACCGGCATTCTACTTATGCATCTAGAAACTTTGGGAATGCTGCTAGCCCTGCTCCACAAGGTCTGGGTATAGAGGCACATAAGTGTGGTCTTAAAAGTCTAATTTGCACATCAGTATCAGATGTTCTTCCATCAGTATCAGAATTCTCTCGTGGAGCGAATTCTGCTGCCAAAGACGAGGGCACAAGTGGCCCCTCAGCTGGAAGATATTCAGGTTCTACACATACAGGCATTTCTGGCTTAAGTCGATCTCTTCCAGAACATCGAATACATCGACAAACTTTGTTAAATATCAGGAGCAGACCTTCCAGCAGGGATGATGCAGCTTCAGTTAGAACACGTGTAACTTCTACTGGGGATGCTAGAACAAGGCTGTCTGAGCAAGGGGTTGGTAATACCCTTCCAGTACATGAGCCTGTCGTGATCGCTCCACCACAGCAGAATCAAGTTTCTATCTCAGACGCTGATCTGGAAACCTCATCACGATCAACTTCCACAGAGTTGCCAAATGTCTCGCTTAATTCATCTGAACATCGAGGTTCAAGTAGCAGGACTGCTCGAAGTAGAATGGTTTCTTGTCCTGAAGATGGGAGCACAAATATTCTCCAGGGCTCTTTGGGAGATAGAGGCAGCTACAGACGCTTCAACATGGACAGAATTGATGAGGTCTTTTCCCAATTCTGGAACAGCCATACCTTGTCATATACTTCAGCTGTGCACGGTTATTTGATGGAATCAATATTTTCTTTTTTCACCCCAGAATTCTGCTAGAATTATTTCAGAAAGGATTCATGGATAAAATCATTTTTCTTTTTCCTGTTTCGTAAAGATTAAATTAGTTTTTCAAAATTGCTATATATACAGTAATTGTGTGATGACTGCACAATGGAGTCTGAGAATTTGAGTTTGAAGCTCGACTTATGACACATAAACATTGCAGGTATTGTTGGCTTTAGAGAGGATTGAACGAGGCGAGGAATTAACACCGGAGGTTGTTGATCTGTGTTCTAATTCCCCACATCTTATTTTTGTTTGTTAACTAAATTAACTAAATGAGATTTTATTCTCTTGCAGCAATTATCGGTGCTAGAGACAACTTTATTCTCAGCAGGCGTTAGCTTCAGTGATCGGCACAGGGACATGAGAATGGACATTGACAATATGTCCTATGAGGTACATTCTTTATCAGCCAATTGCATCTAGAGTTCAGACATGCATCTTGTATCCATGTGTCATTCCAATAGAGAATATGGGTTTTTTTGGGTATGTGTGCACGTGCGCACGTGTTTTCTTGTTCATTTTGCCTGGAAAAATCCGAAAAAATCTTTTGCAAAGAGTAGTAACTAGTGAAATTAGTTCTTTTCTATTATCTTCTGTGAATCAATCCATGCTCCAACGCATGACCAATAAGTTCTTTTCTATTTTGGCGTGTCCTTTCTTTTGCCATTCTGCCTGAAGTGTGTATTGAACAGTCAAAAAACATGCATACGTTTTGGATAGCATAACTGCTGAATAGTCATTATTCTATAATTGATAAAGTTCTTCCCATTTACTGAAGTGATAATTTTAGTTTTTATCGACCCGTATAAATATTTTGATACTAATGGTCTGTGTAAAGGTTGTCCTTAAGTTTAGAATGTTACTGAACTTTTATCTTCCTTTTCCCTGTATTGTTCTGAGAAGCTCAATAATGTTTGGCGAACAGGAACTGCTAGCCCTGGAGGAGAAAATGGGAACTGTAAACACAGGGCTTTCAAAGGACCAATTGTCGGAATGTCTCAAGAGAAGCTTATACACTCCTGCTTCTGAAGTTTCGGGAATCACTGGCTCTGGTGATGAAACCAAATGCAGCATCTGCCAGGTACTTATGCTGTTCACTGACATGCTATGAAATTAATTTTTGATATAGAAAATATTGTTATGGATTTGTTGCGTTGTAAAAGCTCCTTTAGGTTCTTATTTTGACAAAGAGCGGGCAGGACATTTTACGGATTAATAACCTTTGCCCATTTGATATGCCTGATGTTCATCACAAAGTCATGAAGGTTATTCATTCGATATGAATTGATACAATGTCTGCATTGGTGCATTCCAGATCGGCCCTGGCATTTGGTGCTTCTTTCATCAACTACTGATTGATCTTGGAACTTTGCGGTGATTGGAGCTCTGTCATTGTGTGTGACCCATGTGATACTAGCTTTCCATATATCCTTACCCAATATCACAACTATAGACTCCGTGCCTTCTAGTTGATCTTTAATTAAAACCAGGTTGTGCTGATCTGCTATAACAGGCACGCTGATAGTGGGTTGATTGTAACACATATTTTTGCTTTAAATCGGCTCATAGTAGTGCTTGATCATATTGCATGATGCATTGCCGTAGCTCAAAAGAACTTGAGCAGATTAAACAAAAAATTGCTCGCAAAACAGTATGTTTGGTTTTTTTTTTTTTCCTTTCTTTATCAGCATTTAGGTAGATGCTGAGTGATAGAATGTTGCAGTACCTCTTCTCTAAATTGGATGATCTGCTGTTTCCTTTCAGGAAGAGTATGTCGTGGGGAGGAGGTGGGCAATTTGACATGCGAGCATCGCTATCATGTGGCCTGCATCCATCAGTGGCTTGGGCTGAAGAATTGGTGCCCAATTTGCAAAGGATCGGCTATTACCCCTAAAGAACGTCCAAAACTGAAGAATCGGATCTTCTCCGTCTGAAGGCAGCTTAGAGAAGTTAAACTAGAATTGCAGGACCTTCTCTAGGTTCTTGTCCAACGTCTGCATACTTTTTTTTTTTTTTTTTAATGAAAACGCTTGAGTAGAAATATTGATATCAGGGTCTTACCTTCAGTTTCATTGGTTTGTAGGTAGTCCTTATTTATTTATTAAAAAACATTTGCATGCTTAACCAGAAGCTCAAGTTATTGACATATACGAACGCTCATCTCCTCTCATGAAAGAGGAGAGAATCTTTGGAAGAGGTTATCGAGGAATCCTGAGAACCCATATTCCTCCGATAAAAGAATATTTCCTCAGAAAGTTTTCCTAAAAAAGGCTGACATCCACAACAGGTGGACTAAAATAGTCGGCTTATTCGCAAGGGATGCCATCTGATTACTGGATTCTCTCGCCCTTTGTGTAGGGCCATGGCTAAGAAACTCTGGTGAGGCCTCCTGTTATTAGCATTTAATGATTAATCATCTCATTTTATTTACTACGTATATCCCCCACAATACCAACACAAGGATCGAAAGACCCAAATAGCTGAACTTGAAATGAACCCAACTTTTGCATATTTAGATCCTGTTATATTTAGATCCTGTTTGGTCGCCTAGATAACGAATCTTGGAATTTTCAGTGCGTTCTTGGTGGGGGAAACTGATTTCTTTCGAGGTAACTTCCAAACCATGTACGAAAACCTTCGAACTGATTTCATTTTTCCTCGTGAGATCGCAAGAGGCACACCAAAAGTATATTTGTAGATAAAATGCCAGCATTAACTGCTGACATAGACAATAGTTTTTGAGATAAAAGTTACATAGTTTTTGAGAGAAGAAAGTTACAAAGCTTTTTTCTTTTTTTTTTTTTTTTTGTTACGAAACCACAACTATATCAAATTAACATTAAATACATCCCAAACCCAACATGATGTGTGATAAATACATTAAAGTCTGGAAGAGTAGATAAGGACTGAAGAAAAAACAGAAACTTGACCGCTTGAAACCAAGTTATAGAAAAGTATGGATATCTTGAGGTGTTTACAAAGCATCAATCACAGGAAACATCATTCAAAGCTTCACTACTTTCTAGTGGCCAAAGGAGAACCTTTTTTCTTCTAGAGCTTCAAAATCAATGCATACTCAGCACTCACCACGGAATTATACTATAAGAAGAACATCCAGCGGACACATTCAGAATCTGAGGGCTAGTTCACTAATTTAATAAAGTGTATTCGAGCCCAAAGGATTGTTCACCAATATAAATGATGAAGCAAATCCACATGGACTGTTAATGTCAACAATGAACCACATAAAAACAGGAATATCACTTCACATTCAACAGTCTGATTTGCAGCCAAGAAAAAACTGAAATAAACATAAACATATAAATACCTAGTCGTCCTCATTATTATTGAGGGAAATAATGGACCAGAGCTGAATCCATGTTAATAAATTCCTAGTCATTCTTGATAGGTACAAAGGCCCCAAATAGTGCTGGAACAAAGCCACCAATTACGAATCTATTGCAGCATCATTTATTTCATCCAGGAAGCTCGTTGTCATTGTATAAGCTATCAAAGAGGCGATTGTGTTTGATGGATTCCAATTGTACTGCTGGGTTCATTGGGCTGGAAGATTTTCCTTATGGTCGACGTTTACAAGAATGCAGCATCTGAGAACGGAGAACCACGTTGCACCTGGATACCAAAAGAAAAAAAACACCACTTGTTTCAGCATGTTCCTCCACTTTCATAGAGATTTCAGATGCATTTTGCTGATCTGCAGGGAAGTGATAATTTTCAACATCAAAACTCAAAACCTTTCCTAAATGGTACCGAATTTGTCAAGTTTCAATTACAATCTGAAGCTGGGTTCCATCACCATAATAGCAGGTACCTCATACGTTGCATAATTTCCTGCAAGGGGTTCAGAGAGCTTTTTTCTCTGGACTTGGCAAAATGGGCATGATAAAGTCTCTTAAAATTTTCACAGAACATCTAGAAACAAACAGAGGCATGAGACAAAAAAAATGTATATATAAAATTAGAATATGAAGGCAAAATGAAGTAGAAATATGCTTACAGCATTCTTTGCGACATTATCTTAAAATGTATGTTATAATCTCCAACTCCCATTGCACATTGTTCTTCCACGTGGCATCTTGAAGTAGTCATGGAGTCGCAAAAAGTAAGCAGGAGGCACAACTGATACAACCTGTTTCATCCATTTAATAGAAGTAACCTATTTTAAGCACCAACTCCCATTTCAGGAGCTCATAGGACCACCACAAAACATTACAGGTTGGAACATCAGAATATGCCCTATACTATTCTGGAGCCAGTAAATTATCAAAAGTTATAGAAGTAACCTATTTTAAGCACCACTACCTTTTCAGGAGCTCTTAGGACCATCGCTTAACATTACAGGTTGAAATATGGGAATATGCCCTATAATATACTGGAACCTGTAAACACTCAAAAGTTTGGTACCTGCCAGATATCCAGAACTCTCAAAGTATGTGAGAAGTGTAGTGCATGTTTCATGATACTTGCCACATAAATGAAATGCAACAACAGAGCACTAGCGTATGAATGTTTGTATGCTGATGCAGTTACCCTCCCATGAGGAGCAGAAAAGATCTGTTCTTAGTTCATGTTTTCATGAACACTAACAATCCACCACCATCATCTTACTGTGGAGTGTGCCTACAGTCTTTCCCTTGGACGGCTCATATAATGAATGACAGGCCCCTGATATCTTTCAGTCCTCCATGACTGCAGAACGGTTGATTTCCAGTCAGTCAAGCTTCAATTTATTCCCTTGGACAGCTCTTATATAATGAATGACAGGCCTCTGACATCTTTCAGTCATCCTCCATGACTGCAGGACGGCTGATTTCCATGCAGTCAGGCTTCAACCTACCTTCCAAGAAGCCAATATGGGTGCCAATAAGGCAGCCAATTTCTGCAGAAGGCTGCGTGAAAAGTTTCTCTGGACTAATGACTATCCTGATGTAATCAAACAACAGTTATATTTTGATGTATCAGACACTTATCTAGAGCAGTATGCCATTTTACGCACCATAAAATCTGATGCAATTTTTGACATTCTATGTTTCCTCCAAAACTAATCTTCAAAAGATGTAACATATTCTGTTGAATTCCACCCACCATTTTAACACCAAGTTCTCTCATTCATCCTTCTTGTCAATCGCAGAATATAAATTCATAGCTACTGCTGTGCATTAGACACTCTTTATGGTACAGTTCTATATGTCTGCAACAAATCTCTATATACTAAAGCTTCGAATATAAGGAAACAAGTTTTAGATGGAATTTTGTTTTGAGGATCCACTGATGTAAAAAGGACTAAAGTGATGCAAGAACACACTAGATGATATTCAACAACGATGCAGTGACCAAGATGTATGAAATATGCAAGGATAATACAAAATTCTTTAAAAATTATTTTTTTTATTCTTGGATTTGAATTGAAATTGACTTTAGGAATTTAGTTTATGGGTTCAATTTTCAATGCGGTCTGCAACAAAAGCTTTAATTTGCATAAATCACCCTTATATTTATTTACTTGTCAGTTTATAGCGGGATGAAGTTGTTTTACAAGGAGATCAAGGAATCACACAAGTTTGTACATTGCATGTCTATATGAAAGAAAAGTGAAGGATGCATTTAACATGGTTCTGGAAGATCCATTTATTTTCACCCTCTCTTCTTTGTTCCTTTAGTTACCCTTATCATCATCTGTAGTTGGTGTTGGATCTGCAGCAGATATGTTGTAAGATCTGACTGAAACCTTGACCCTTCAAAATTTTGCCTGCACTTCCATGAACATCTAAAGTTCTCGAATCCATAGTAGGTAGAAATCCCCCTAAATCAATGTTTAATTCTTTAAGGAACTCAGGCTTTCATTATATATCCTTTCAATGAACCAACCGTGAATCACTCATGTTTGGCTTCAGACTAGTTAAGCTTGATTGGATTGTAATATAAGACAAGCATGAGCACAGTCCAGCTCACTCGAGCTTGGCTCTTTTACATGCATAATAGAAAGATCCAACTACTTAAAATGTAATTGATGAGTTGAACATGAAAAACAAGTTACAAGAATGAGAATTTATATTTGATCAACTTGTAGTTTCATGGGATCATGATATCTGCCTTGAAATACCTTTGACATCGATAATTGATTTGTAAACCAAGTCTCCTCAAATTTCTCTTATAATCCTTACCCAAGGATATCCTGGAGGCCCATGCCCCTAAGCAGATCTAAGCGGATGCTAATTTTTCGACTTTCATTTGATTGGATGGTTTGAAGACCATTGGTGCACGGTGGTATGCCATTCAAATTGAACATCCAAAACGAGCTACATAAGATGGGGGTTTATCATAAGCTGGCAAGACTATCCTTCAGAAGATTTCAAATTGATGATGAGTTTTCAAAAAGAAGGGAACTTTGCAACAAAAGCATATCAGATGACAAAGAATATGAAGGGATAACATGAAAATAAGCTATAGTGATAGTTTAGTATCTAATTTAGTTAAAGCATTTCAATTATGGCTTTGATTTAAAGCTGGCTTAGAAGTTAGTAACAAATTCTTTATGATTTCAGTCATTAGTGTGCAAAGCCAAGAGTTACTTATCATCCACAGTTTCACTTATAGGGGCATGTTGGGTTTGCTCAATGAGCTATTTTCAGAAGTGGTTGAGGAGAAACACGAATATGAGCATTTTCAATTAGAATTTTATGAAATTTGTGCACCCACTTGATGTGGTTCGCAGGAAAATGTTTTAATTTCTGTTAGTATCCCCTGTTGTTAACAAACATTTCATATGATTTGACTGAAAATGATAAAGTAGACTTTTTGTTTTCAGTACCATTTTATTGACTTGTCCTCACATTAACCCATGTTTTACAAAATATCTAGGAGCCTTAAGAACCTTACAACCATCTTTTTGAACCAACTATTTGGAATTTCGTGTCCAGATACGTCCTAACACAGATCTGGACAGCAAAACATAAGATCTGTGGACCCAATACCTTATGGCTTAACTTTCAGTTCATCATGAAGGCTTTGAATAATCTTGGATAGTTTTAGACATCATAATGAAAGATTTTTCTATTGCTAGGACAATCTCTTCAAATGCCACAAAATAAAAGGTTGATATATAAAAGTATATATCAAATGGTGTGCCCTTTCCACTAAAAGATGTTCTTGTTACTCCAGGTATTAACCGCAGGTTGCAGAGTTACTTTCCAAATTGAAGGGACAACATCCTAATTTCCCCATTGCACAATCTTGAAGGATGGAAAAATTTTCTCAGACTTTAACTGGGATTAATCAGAAGACAAAATGTAGGAAAGAAATGATATCTTCCTAACATTAAGAAGCCTTCTTGAAACTAGCTGTTTGAACATGTAATTGTGCATTGGAAAGCGACAAGTCAACCAGTTTGTGCCTTCTAATAGAATAGTCCCAGACACACTAGAATACTAGATTGTGCCCCCTCCAGTCCCCACCTACCAACCCCAGGTCACCATCCTGTGTGCACCTTTTATCTGAAGTGAAACCTGAACCTAGGTTCCAGTCCAGCTATTCACACACATGCAGAAACAACAATTTAGATAATAAATAAATAAAGTTTTAATTGAAATAAGTGATTGATATTATTGAAGATTTGATCCTTCTTTTTTTTTTCAAAGAACTTGTTAACTCTTATAGAAGTTTTCTTAGGTCTGATAACTTCAGAGTTCCTTACTCTACAGTCCACCTACCAAACTTCGCTTGAATCCTTGCCGGGATGTCAGACTTAATCTTTGCTAACTAGATTAGTTGTCCCATTATCTCAATGACTTTTCAGACTTTATCAATCAAGGCCAGCATTATCTGTCCTGTCAGGCAACTATACGTTGTTTACATTAGAAATTTGATGCGAGCACTATACACGTTCAGATGGTGGACAACATCGTTTCACAAGATCATCAAGAAGTTAGGTGAGAAATATATGACCTTGAAATGAACTCATGAAAGGTATATTTAATTTTGAGAGCTCGTAATGTAGTCTAAAGGAACAGAATCAATAATATATCTCTGATCATCATCCAACTATTCTGCAGATACTAACATATATTGGAATAACATGAGAACAGAAGATAAAAGATGTTTTTTCAACGAGCATGACTTACAATGCACAACACCATGTTTTCCCATGTTTACAGAATTGCAAGCTTTTGCTAACCAGTCTATTCTCAAAATCATTTTTTCAATAGTGAACCTCATTCACTGCTCAAGAGGTGGCTTCTAAAATAGCTGTTAGGTTAAGAATGGTAATATAAGATGAATCTTGGAGCTTTTCTAGTAAAACTCCCAGACCCAAGCTAGTCTCAGCTAATTTAACTTTGGAACAGTATATCTTATTCAATTGTAGACGACCAAACAATATCAGGGACTAGGTTGTTCATGGTGGCAGAGTTTAATCTGTAAGGAATTTTTTTTTTTAAGGACACTAGAAGCTTTCACTGATTTAAGCATATGATTTCATGCATCTTACTCTTCAGCAAACTATAGTGGAAACAAAATTTAATCTAGCTGGAGTATTATAGTTGCCATCCAATGAGCATTTTTTCTCACCAGAACTATTCACATAGGTGAATGTGTAAGGACCACTCAAACATGGTCAAATGAATCAAATGGACGGAAGGAAAAGAAAAGGGCAAGAACATACAACCAAAAGACATCTGTAGTTAAAGAAAATTCACATAAATCCCCTAGTTTCTACATTACAACCTCATGTCCCTTTCATAAGTACATATAACTCCCACCTTGTTAGGTAACAACCACTCCCTCCATGCCAGGCCTATCAGTTTGGCTGACCTCTTCAGCATTCCTTTACTGATGTCACAGATTAAACAAATCCAAACAAATAAGATATCAGTCTGCAATCTGCATTATCTCCACTACATCCTATGAGATGAAATACTAATTTATGATGTCGATGTCAACAATCATATATGCAGAAATTAGACAGCAGGATGAAGGACTAGAGTTACTCGTAGGTTTAGGTATGACACAGTCATTTGTCACCAGCTTAACATAGAAAGATTCATCCCCCATAGATACGTAGATACAGAACATGTTCTTCCAACATATAACTAGCCTAGTCCCATGCACAGTGAACATTGAAAAGCACCTATAACATAATATATATGTGAAGCAGTTGCCTAACATTACTTCAATATTTAGGAACTAATGAAAGAAAGAATCGGATACAGGAAATGTCTTCTTATATATCACCTTCAGGGAAAGAATGGATGGTTCAATAAAGAGACTATCCAAAATAATTAACTCATCGTGGCCTTCACAACTAATGCATTCAAACGCCTGATTAATAAGCACAAAAAGCATATCACAGCTACACAAAATACGAATGCATTTGCCCAGAAGGACATGTTCAAGAAATAAACAAAGATGAAACAACAACCACAACAACAACAATAGCATTAATCATAAACAGCAGCAGCAGTAATTACGATGGCATATGGGAAGGTGATGGTTTGAACAGAAGCTTCATCCTTTCTTTGCCGATACTAGGTATGATACTGGTACCTCGTATCGTCCTAGTTTCTTACTCATATAGCATGGTATATATGATATGCTACAGTAGGGTACATCCCTTACACAAGGTGAGGAGACCCTTTTACAATCAGCCATAATACCACGCAAAACCAGGTGATATGGGTCAGTATAATACCAGGCAGAACCGATTGGTTCCTCCCAGCGCAGGCGGGTTTAGCCCTTATGCCACATTGAACCTTAGTATTGCATCACTATCTTATTGATAGATACAATACGCCCAGCATTGAGCATTATGGGTTGGTACAATGAATCAAGGCTCCAACACTGTGGACAAGGGCTTATTAAACTAAAACTTGAATGGATGGATTGATAAACATGAGCTGATTGTTAGTCCAAGTAACTTTTTCTTTAGAAAATATTGTATATGACCATGAGGTTAGACAGACTTCTACCAATTTAACAATGCACAAAGATTAATTAGGAGAGGCATTCCCTACATATTTAGACTTAATTAACCTAAAAATATCCAAAAATATAATTCACTAATATCAAACAAGAATAGCACTACAATTTTTTTAAAAAGAAAACAGCATAGCCAATTATGCACCTTATCTTTCAACAGCCTTTCTTTTGCCTCTTGCACTCCAAGCATACCGAGGGAAGCAACTCAGTAAAAGCAAAATAAATAATTTTTTTCTTTTTACAAAATAATCAAATTACATACAAAGTACTGTAGAATACATGTTGAGGTGATGAAAAAGATATGCGACCGCTTCATTCATTTTTTTAGAGCTCCAAGTTTGCCTCTTCTGCCCGTTGGTATCTATGCTTTAATCAGCTATTTCCTCCATCTTATAGCCTGAATTGATTAATGGTTTTCACCTGCGAACTCAATAACAACGCTTTAAGTTTAAATCACTTCAAAGTGCAAAAGAAGAGATTTTTCTCATGGTACTGAAGTTTCAGAGCTAAAGAGTTCTGTAAAAGTCGTAACAAACTGAAGTATGAGAAATCTGCAAAACAAAATGCATGGACAACCTGAAAAAAAAAAAAAGAGAGATGGGATTTTCTGTGGGGAGAGTTAGCTTTATAATAGAGGTCCCTGAGCTTCAGATTCGTGATGTAAAATCTATATCATATTCATCATTATTTTTTACCTCCTAAGTCATAAATAGAGATGAAAGCTTTACAAAAGCTACTGGCAACTAGTTTTTTATATAAATGTTTCTTTCTTGGATAGAGCCACCTCACAAGACTTGCCACAAATTTGCTGCTCCCTATTTGTGTGGCATATAAGAACATTTTCAAAATCTTCACGGTAACTACTTACGCATTGCCAGTCAAATTCCTAAAGGGTTTATCAACAAATATTTCTAAAGCAGGTTAAGTGGGGGAAAAGCCTCCCAGGTAAAAAAAATAAAAAAAAGGATTCTCCTCTATTATTTCTAATATAGCAAGATGCTAAAAAAATTTGTAAGCCATCAGCAAAAATCATGGTCAAAATAAGAATATAGGAACCACAAATTTTTAATATGAAAAAGAAATCAGAAGAAACTTAACATTTGCAAAAGATGTAATCAACAAACTGAGCCTAACTAACAATCTGAAATATAATGAACTACGAACAAAAGACAGGAATAGAAATTACAGAAGTGCGATTCTCTTCATTAATCAGAAAAAAAACTCAATTATGCAGCATAAACCATCAGGCCATGGAAAAAAGAAGAGCAAAGGATCAGAGCAAGTAAAGAAGAAAAAGAAGCAAATATAAGAAAAATAAAATTCAATGCAATTATCTACCTACTTACCAGGAATGAACTAAGGTTGCAAACTTGTAGTCTTCCTAATGACAAACCAGAGTTGCATTTTCTGTGAGGAGGTAGATATCAACATCTATATGGCAGAAAGCAGATGTCTTAAGATTCCTTTTTTTCATTTTTCTTTCAGCTGAATAAGTTGTTTTAGTCACTTGACAATAGAAACTAGTGTAAAGGTGAACTTACAGATCCCAGTCTCTCCCTTCATAGACATTCTAATATATTTATGAGCATCTTCAAACATGAGATAACTCTACACGTGAGGATAACTGACCAATAAAAGCATTATTTAGGAACATATTGTACACATCTTCAATAGATACCAGCAAGTCTTTCTTACATAATTGCCACAAACTAGCTGATACTAACAATATTTTGAACATTTAAAGTACCTCATTTAATCCAACTGCTTAAATAGAAGCAAACTCGGTACATTTCCACCCTCACATGGATCTTGCAAAATCATTGCTTAGTATTTAAGAGAATCTTTTTCCAAAAGAAGTTATTCATAAGACTCCAATAAACAATTAGATTCATTCAAGTGTTTTTTAACTGCTAGTAAATCATTCTATTGGAAAAGAACCATGAACACAGAGTTTAAATTCATTCAGAAAAAGCATCAATATCGTAATGTAGTAAGATCACGAACATCATGGGGTAAAAGCAAACTTCTTGCTTTGCTTGTGCAATTAGGGACAAAAATGGGGTATTTCAATAGTTGATTCATTGACTTAATGATATTATTGTCTATTTGTCCGTATGTGCAAGCATGTAGGAAACCCGTATGGACATGTGTAAGGATCTACTAAGACACCTCTCTCCCTCTCTCTCTCTCTCACACACACACACCTACAATTTAAAATTCTAGGATATATTTAGATGCTTCCATGTGTGCATAATTTTTCTGAGAGAAAGGGAAGGAAGCTCATATGCGTTATAATTACCTAGGTCCTATTACTTGGGAATGCACCACCCAAGATTCAAACCTAGAAGCTCTATTTACTAGCTAGAGAGGTTTGAGAATTGGGACAAGCCCCAATTTATTACATGTGTGCATATTCAATACTCATTTTAAGTTTGACATAAGTCCACATTTCACTCTTCCTACACCTCTAGAAAATATTTATACATGCCAATTTTTGGCTACAGCCTCTAAACAAGTAGCCAAAAAAGGCCATATAGGAAAACAAGTATAAAGAAAAAGCAAGCCCATCCCTGCATGCACAAAATAGTTCAGAAGTTCTATGTTTCTACCACTTAGATCTCAAAATCCAACAATAATGAAGTACAATCATTGTAAGAACAAAGGTTATTAATAAAAAATGCATGATTAGCTCTGTCTAGTAAAATTAGTTCCTAAACCCTGTAGGATAGCTCAGGCAATATTTGGCACAGCCCATTGTGAGTGACAGGTACCAGGGAAGGGACATGAAGCAGTAACAGACACATATTAGAGACAGTTAAGGATAAACAAAAGTTGGTTAAAAACCCACCATGGCCATTTATCAATACAAATATACAGGGAAAAAAGGGATAATGTATTAGTAGAGCAGATCGGAGAAAGGCAGGCATTTGAATAAAATTCTCCTTTTCTTCTCCGATGGTATAACAGTTAAAATAATCTAAATTTACATGCATGAATATTTTGATTATGACTCTTCACAATCAGAATTATCGTTCCTCCATATGAAAATGAAGAAAAAATAAACGAAAATTCATCCGTCCAATGACTGCTCTTGGAAATTCACATTTTAGTAGTCATCAGAAATTAGGCCATTGCTACCCACAAAGTATTTAGATAGTAAGCACTTCTTTTTCTATTCAGTATTCCATGATGAGTAACGAAATAAAGAACATCTTTATCAGACCCGAAACCTCTAGGCTCTCGCTTACCTCAGTGATATGGCAAAGTTCTTAGTGAAACAGTAACATCAAAAAAAAAACTAAAAGTCAGTAGTGAAACAAACATTAAAAAAAAAAACTCCCATCACTAAGTGCTCATTATTTATTCAAGAAACGCTATATAAACAGAACATATCTTAGTAGAAAACAGACAAAAAAATTTCCATGTATCTAATTGTTAAATGATAAAGAAATTCAAATTGAAAAAATCAGAAACGATCCATGAAATGGTATTGAACCAACCAAGCAATTTTCGCAATTGATTATACATACACCGCAACCCGCAAAACTTACAGAACAAGATGGTATAAGTTACAGAACAGTATTCCTGCAAAACTGTCTTCGGAGTCACTCCATGCTGTAAATTACATGAAAGCTCGATATCTCTGGGTGTGGTAGAGATGCCCCCAAATGGATTCTAAACATACAACAAATGGATCAAACAGGGGGTAATTTCTTTCCTTTGAGCAGATTGATCTTAAAAAATGTGTTCTTGCTTGAGCATGGACCCCACAGTGGGATCTTACAGAATTCTTCTGCTCAGATCCCCAAAGAAATCAGCCAAGCTGCACCTTTTAAGCTGTGGAAAGTGATTCTTTCTGTAACAGCCCAAACAGGCCGGCACATGGGTATCAGAACCCATCCAGCCGCAATTTGCTTCAAACCAGAAAGCTTGATCTGGATATGCACTTATTCTTCAAATGAATGGAGGCATATTTTCTCAATTAGCAAGGGCCAGTCCTCCCCTAGTTGCTGCGGATTTAGCTCCATTGCTACCTTAAAATCCTGCAGAGATATAGAACAATGGTTCTTCAGCTCATGTGTGCTCTCCAAAGGCCCACCACTACGTTGTACTTGCATGTGATTTCCCAGCCAAACACCGTTGATTGGCTTCCCATGAGGCTGCTGCTTATAAGCCAGCTGCTTTATTGGTTCATGCCCCTTCCTTGCCCGTACTATCTCGGCACACGACTTAATCAGCCGCTTCAAATAAGCATCCAGTCCATTATTCAATAAATTGGCAGAGTCCATCGTCACCTCTCCCAAAACTTGTGCTTCTGCTATTTTCTCCATTCGTTTCTTCAATACTTCAGTATGGCACAGTTCACCACAATCATAGCTGCTACTAAAGCCACTGCTGCTCACACTAGCTGCCAGCAGCAGAGACCTTCGAGCTCCACCTACACTTGCAGGACAGAAGGGAATTCCAAGTGGAGCCTGAAGAGGACCTCTAGCAGAGTTCAGATCATCCATATGCTCCAAGTCCTCCCTATCTTCCAGAACAACCACTTCAGCAAGACCCTTGCTATGAACAGAATCCCTTTCAAGTGGTGACGGCTTCTCTGTCCGTGCTCTCTTGGCTGGCTGATCAGCGGGCCCACCTTGTTGATGTTGCAATGGTCTCTTCAAATCACACAAATTCAAGTCACCATTCTCCCTCACGGTAACCACATCAGTGGGAACTGAAGACTGAAGAGCAGCAACTTCTGACCTCCCGTTTGGTCCAAGGGGGCTCGGGCGGTCTTTAATCTTCCGGTCCCGAATGACAGACCTGAACTTGCGAGGGGATGGCGGGAAGATATCTCCATTGGACCAAATGGATGCTGGTGCAATCGGGGCCAGGGATGAATTGAAACTATCGCCTATCTGAGGAGATTTCTTTGCCACAGCTCCGACAGGCTTTGACGCACCCTTGTCATGGACAACAGGGGGCGGACTCTTGGCCTGACAGGCATTTATAAGGATCGAGCGAATAAGCTGGTTGTGCAAGGGGAGGTTCTCGCGCCCAAGCGTTAAAAGACAGAGCTTATTGAACTCAGGCTTGCTCAGCTTATGAGATAACAAACCATTCAGGTAGCCGAAGTATCTCTGAGCTCGTTCTGGCCCAAGCCTCTTCGCTATTTGGGACTTCAGGTCCCCGAGATTGGTACGAGACTGCTGAGTTGGTGGTGGCGGTGGCTGTGCAGGCGGCGGCATCTCTCAATAAACAGTGGCCATGCAATTATTCACCAGATCAATCGAATTGAAGCTCTACCGTGCCCCTTCCCTGCTTCCCGGGTTTTGACCAAGATTAGGGTTTGCACCTTTTCTTAGAGACAGCGAGAGCTATACCCAATTCCCAACTTCTCCGCCAGAGCAATGCAGACCAAAATATCATCTTTCCCGACCAAAACCCTAAAGCGAGACAGGATCAGGAACCGACACGAAGAACGGAGATTCCGAGCTCGAATCCCTCCACAGACGCCAACTTGAAATCCGAATTCTCAAAGAGGGTGATCGAAAACCCTAGAACAATGCGAGGCGACTAGAATCGAGCCCCATTCGGCTGCCTGGAGCTCCAAAAAGCTCTCATTTTGCTCCGGAATCGCGAGATAGAAGCGGACGGCGATCTGCTCCGCGCTCTGCGATCGGAGAAACCACTTCAGCGAGGCGGATCTCGATGGAATCGCAGTCGGCGAGCGGATTGAAAGAATCAAAGCGAAAGAGAGGCCAAGAAAAGAAGAAGAAGGAGAATCCCAATCTATCGAGAAGGACGAATGGAGAAAAGAAGAGATTGAGCTGACCTCTTCGAGCTCGCTCGGAGTAGTGTGACACGCTTCGATTCGAAGCGCATAGCCGTGGACGCAGCTACAATCCTCTCTCTTTGCTTTCTCTCTCCTCTCTCTTTCCTTCGCTCTTTGCTTTCTCTCTCCTCTCTCTTTCCTTCGCTCGGTCGGGGCCCGTTGAACTGGATTGATCGCTGAAGAGCGGAAAAACTCGCGTGCTTGCTCGCTCTCTCTCTCGCTTTTTGTCCCCCCCTCCCTTCTCTCTCTTCGACTCGCTTCTCGCTCTCACGGTTCTTTGTTTTTTCCCTTTTCCCCCTCCCTCTCCGGGTATTTTTGTTTCGTTGGGGCTTCTAGACCAAAGCTGCGGGTATATTTTGTGCCGTTGGGGTTTTTGCTAATGGTCCGTTTGGGCGCGTGGGATTGGGGGTTTTATGCGGCACCATTTGAGTGCTGGAGGCTGAGTGCGATGATGCTGTGCTTCAGATGCGGGAAAGAGAGGGCAAATTGTGCCCACGGTCAAAACAGTGGG
This sequence comes from Elaeis guineensis, assembly GCF_000442705.2. Classification (NCBI taxonomy): domain Eukaryota; kingdom Viridiplantae; phylum Streptophyta; class Magnoliopsida; order Arecales; family Arecaceae; genus Elaeis; species Elaeis guineensis. The sequence goes on from NC_026000.2 coordinate 2,156,092, forward strand.
ATGTTTGGCTGGGAGCCCACCACCAAAATGTCAGGGAAGGGGTGGGGGGGGAGTCGAAGAACTTCAGAGGTCAAATGTCAACGTGGGTTGGGTGGCTTCGGTATCATTGGAGGCACCAACGTAAGAGCCGGCCTTTGGTCGTGAGCGCCCAACATGCATAGTATGTGACTGTTTGTACGAAAGTATTTGAGGAAAAAAAACGTGAAGGCAAAAGAAAAATTGTGACACCTTAAAGCTAACCAGGAGCAATCTAACATTTGTTCTTCATTTGTTCAATGGACTAGATATCTTATATGAAATTTCAGTTAAATTTGTAGTGGCGTTGACCTACAATCCTGTCTTTTTTTGTCTAGACTTTCATGGTACTTTAAATCAGCCGAACTCAAGACTATGAGAATGCAGACCAAGCACTAATAAAAAATTAACATTAAGATAGATATAAGAATTCTACCAAAGCCATGATTAGCTCTAGCAAAGGTACAACATTAAAAGTTTTAACAGCAGACCATATCAATACTCATAGCATATTCGGTTTCAGAGTTAGCAACATAAGACTACAAAATTCAATAAGCCAAAAAACTTCTATGAGATGGACATTTGGTGCCTTTGACCTTCAATTTTCAAATGAAGAAATTTACCATGCACCAGTGTACCCTTTTCTAACAAGACGGACGATCATTGTTTGAAGAAGCAATTAAAGAAGATTCCAACTGCTTAAATGCACTAGCTCGTTACAATCACAACAGGAATAGCAGATGCTAAGAACAAAATAAAAAAAAAAACTTGAGCTGATTATCAAAGAAATTTCTTTGCAAACAAAAAACAGCATGCTCTGAGCCCCAACATGGCCATTTTGGCTTTCACGGGCGTAGTTGATCAACAGCAACATATTGCAATAAGAACTTCAATGGATCAAATACTTGAGAAACAAGGGCTTTTCTAATATGAATTTCATAACCTGAACAGAGTTTACCGCAGAAGGCATAAAATGGCAATAACAAATGTATCTAGAAAGGCTCTATACATGCCTTAGGTAACCATCAATTTATGACATGATACAAAAACAAGAAACAGGTAGCACTTTGTCACTTTCTACACACCGGTTCAGGTTGACATTTTTTTTTTTCTGCATGAGATATGAATCAAAACTCAACATAAGGCACTATTATTCCATAGAAAAGTCTGCCTCTGAATCCACCATAAAGCTTTAAATGGAACAGGAGAATGAGAAAAGGAAGAAAAGAACTCCTGGTAGCTTGCCGCCAAGCACCCATAAGTTAAATGCAACAAGAGTGTGCCTGCAAACCAGTAATTGCCAGGATGCATTATATCAACAACGAAATAGAGTCAGGCTGAAATTGACAAAATATTGAAATATTCATGCAGACAATGACTTATCAGCATCAGCAATTTATACACCTCCACAAGGAATACTAAACGCACCTTTTTGAATGTAATGAATGAATCATCAACAAGCATTACAAAAATACTCGCAAAATAGGGGAAGGTAATGTAGAGGATACCAACAACACAATTAAAATTGTGGATAATCTAGGAAATAATACAAAGAACAAAGGGTTAAGTTGTATAAACCAACTGAATTTCGCTTAGTTTGTCATTGATACATCTCTCAAGGTGACAAAATTAGAAGTTCACGTCAAATATTCAAAACCAACCTCAGTTATTAGATGCATGAAAATGTTTGGAAACATATACGCTAATGCATTGTGTCAGGTTAGAAACTGCAGCTTGCAGAAACCAAGAGCCTACTCAAATGCACAACCATATAAAGATGCCAGAAGTATACAGATTCAGCTGAAGCAGATAAAAAGAGGACACCTGAGTACCAGAATCTTCTGCCAGAGTGCTGTTTCCCGATTCAATCCCTTCTTAAATTGAATATGTGTTCATTGCTACCCACTGCTTTATAGATTTCAGTTAATTATGTTTTCTCCTAATTGTTTCATTTTTTATAACCCATATACCATGTAAATTTTAAAAAAAAATCTTAAAACAAAATAAACTTTCTTTGCAACAAAAGATACAAACTAAATATTTTGGTTATGCGTTTGTATCCATGTCATTCTTATCCTAAACTTTTTGAAAGTCCTGCTACTTGCTCCCACATTCATGGCCAACTCAGGTTCCTAAGATGCACACCATTAGCACAACAGATGCTTGTCAAAAGAAGAAGCCAATGCATCACCTTGAATGTCAGAAAATTCATTTTTCTTCTTGAAAAAAAATGGTGGGAACACACCACCTGAAACTCTATTTTAAACATCTGTTTAAAATTCCAGATTCAATTTGGGTGCAACTGCTAAAATATTTGTCCATATCATCGATCTCATATGTTAGTGCAAACCTAACAAGTGATTGCTGTCTGGACTTCACGACTAGTTTGCACACAGACCAAAAGCAAATCATCAAACAAAGCAAAAAAACACTTGAAGTTGATTGTTGATGGGGCCCTGGAGATTGGAATTCTTATGTGCAGTCTAGAAAAATGGTATTCTAATTAAAATTCAAAAAATAGGCCATGCTTAAGGAAGAACTCCAACCTGTACAGGATACCAGACAGCTAGATGCTTCAACCTTGAAGAACCCTTTGAGGATCCAGTTGCCCGCTACAGTAACTGGAGGGAACGGCAGACAGCTCCAGCCTCCCTTTCCATTCCTCACCGGGCTTCAAAGTGATGGGCTTCTCAATAGCTGCAGCCTCCACACACAACATATGCTTGTACTCATCATCACCAAAATCTGCCATGGCCTTGGCCTTCTTGTCCCATGGATTCCATACCACTGCAGGTATAATATGCTATCAGACTGCAACATTGTCCAGATACTACAAATCCAATTAGCCAGCTCTCTTTCCAGTCTCATCCCAGGATAAAGTTCACAGATATTAGAGATAAAACTAAGAATAGTAATCAAACTTGCCTGCATCTGGAAGTCCATCTTTCCGCAAAACAAAAGTCCTTTTTTTCTCATGGTCCAAAATTGCGATTTTGGTTGGTGTGCTAAGATATATTTTGTCCACCTAATATAAGCAAAGTCTGAGTATCAAATAAGTGAAAATCGCATTTAATCATGCACACTCTACTTACTTCAGATTCAAATGTTATTGCATCTCCTTGTTCCGTGAAGCGCTGCTTTTCCTCTAAGTTATCAAGGTAATCCAGAGTCTCCAATCCTTCAACTCGCACTTCACTGAAACATTGAGTTGAAATTAAAGACCAGAAAATATGAGTAACCTAAGAAGGTACACAAGTTTGTATGCATTAATGTGTGCATATACATATGTACGAAAACAAAATATTCTTTCAGGGGCACAGAACATGAGAATGTTCAATTCTGATTGATTTGCTTACAACCAGAGGTCAACTTTGCACACCCATCTTCCTCTTCATTGCTAATTTTAGCCACCAGTATTCAGGTATGATATTTCCATTTCCTTGGCTTTTGCAACATTTTTTTAACCAGAACAAACGTACAGTGATACTGACATATCAAAATGGACAATAAATACATACATAAATACATACATACATATATATATATATATGTGTGTGTGTGTGTTCAAACATTTTCTTGACTTTGGCAACATCTAATTTTCTTTTGATTAGAACAATATGCAAAGATTATGACAAAATCATAATGTTCGAAAAATAGAAGCAAATAGATAAACTGTATCACAGATATACAAATTATAGTATAGCAAGGGTACCCAATATATTTCCAAGATCTCATGGGAGCATATAAAGTTGCCATAGTTTGGAATGCTACTAATTTGAAATAATGTTTTGTTCTGGATAGAAAATTTGGTGTAATCTTTTTTCAATCAGCAGGTACATCAATTCCACAACAAAGTGGGATAAGTCTTAATTTGTGTTCAGATAAAGTGCTATAATCCCCAATCTAATAATTACATTACTACAGGACAGCTGACAACACTATGGTTACTTGTCTGTCCAAAGAAAAATATGCCACTGCCCTTTTTGATTACTTTTTGTTAGAGAATGGTGTTTTTTGGGTCATCTCCCCACCACACCCCCCCCCCAACCAAAAAAAAAAAAGGAAAGGAACAAGAGCAAGAAAAAGAGGTGGGATCAAATACCTGGGATGCCGAGTTCCTCGGTAACAATGGAACCGCTAATTCGTGATTATCACAGGGCTTGACCAACTGTTGGGAATCAGCAGTCCAGCCCCTCGTTACGGCTCATTTGGCAGTTATCTCCAGGATAGCCTATCATGGGGTTTATCTTGTTTCCGAAATGCCTTGGTTCATTGTTGATAAATGACTATGACCAAGCAATAGATGCTAATTCAAAGTTGGCAATGTCAAGGTTTCATACGTTGGAAGCCACAATATTAAAACTTGAATTTATGAGGAAATGCTAAACATGTAATAGAAGGGATTGGTTTGTGAAGCTAAGGATTTAACATAGCAAAAACTGGAGGAAACCTCTGTCAAGACTAATAGAGAGGTACCTTTTTAAAGAAAAGGCAGAATTTCACCAGAAAAACACTTTGGCACTCTAAGACTCACCACCTAGTTTGTTCAGTGGCATCATCAGAGATCACATAAAAAGAAGAGGAATCATCTGTTTTACCAGTTTCAGCAAATATAATGACATAATGTATGATCATCTTTCTTCAAATTTTCAATTGGATTGCTGTTTCCCTGGCAAACTTTCTGTTTCTTGGTTTCTCAGTAGGACTTCTGAGAAATGAAGAAAAGACTAATTTGTGCTCAAGTGTAACCCACAACTTGTAAAACCAAAGGCTACCTACTCCAACACAAGCTGGATCCCCACTTAGGTGAAACATAACAGAAGATCCTAACTCCTAAGGAATTGCCACCATTATTCCTCTTGAAGTATAAAATAATTCCATGGACCTCAAATTTACAAAATCAGCAATTCCTACATAACTAGCAGAACTTAATTAGAACACACAATCATAGGAGTACAGGACAACTAGTGACATAAGAGTTTGCATTGACCCACACCACATCTAACATAGTAAAAGTAATTGTGTAAGACAAACAATTCTTGAGAAACAATTATCTATCATAAGACACTGAAACCACCCTTAAAAGATCAAAGACCAAACAGACCCTGGTGCTAAGCAAACCAGATTTCTCAGAAATCTCTCTACCAACCAAATGATGGCTGTATAAATATCACAGTCAATCACATAATCGAGCATCTATGTCACTCTTTACTTGCATATCATCTGCTCTAGCTTCACAACATGACTCACACATTTGATTTCAGGGTAATTGGTGCAAATTCTATATCATTCGTGTCTATGCATTTATCAGAACTAAACTTTGTCCTTCCATTTGATACCTTCCAAGCATTCACTCCCTCCAATACTGAAGCAACCAAGTTTGTCCGTTGTTCCCTATAGACAGATTGGCATGCCCCTTTAGTTCATGTTCATTCCTTGTAAATAAACTTCAGCCATTCATTTTGCATGTACCTATAATCCACTCCCTCCACCATTAAACCAAGCGTGTTTAACAAGTCTTCAATCATCAACTGGTATGTTATGTGCCCTAAATTTATCTCTCTTCATCCTTACTATCGCCTGATTGATGTCCTTGCAGCTAAAAGATCCTTTGAAGCATATATCATCAGTACTTTAGCTAAAACATAGACTGGAGGGGAAAAAAAGGGAACTGCATATAGTGCCTTACTACCTTCTGCACTTCTTGTATGATAATAATACCTTTGAAAAGACCATATATCACTAGTCCTTTGCGATTTCTTGAATCATGCACCATGGGTATCCAGGATTTCACGTTTATATTCAGCATTATGAGGAGATTTTTGAATATTTGCGTTGATTAATGAAGGAATTTTTTTCCCCTTCTAGAGGCACAATTCACAACAGAGGTGTAAGTTCTTCCAAGCCTAGCTGCAATTCCTAGGTTCGGAGTGAGTCTGTTTTTATCTATCTTCCCGTTTTTCCTCTCCATTCTTGTCTGTTTACTCTTATTCTTTGCATTTTCTTATACCCAAGGATCATTGTGCCAGTATGAAGGCTCATGCTGATTGCCTAGAGGCATGGTTTGATATGCCCCCCATGCTTGATCCGTGCTAGGCCCATACCGACATGACCAAGAGAAAAGAGGAGAGGGAGAACAGAAGAGAGAGAAAAGGGGGGTGAGGGAGGGAGGGAGAGAGAGAAGGAGAGGGAGGCAGATGGATGCTAGCAAAGGACGGGGAGGAGCGGAGGAAGGGCTTCGCAATACAAGGATTCTGGAGGGAGCCTCTTGTTTATGTTGAAGAAATTAAGTGAAGTAGGTAATCCCCTTGCTTTTTTTTTATTTTGAAAAAACTAAGTGGAGTCAGCAAGGGGATTGCCGACTTCACTTAATTTCTTCAAAATAAAAAAAAGGGGTCCCAAAGAAAAGGGGCCCCTCCACACCCCACTCCCTAATGCTGGCCATCTGCCTCCCTCTCCCTCCATCCCTTCCAACCACCACTTCTCTCTTCCTCTCTCCCATTCTCCCTCGTCCCCAACCTCACTGATATCTTGATCAGAGGGGTGAAACTATGCTAGTCTGCCCCCGATACAGTAATGGCACACCCTGAACCGAGCAGTTCAAGATAGCACAATGAAACTTGCTTCCACCCTTTTTGCTATATTTTCCTCTGCAGCCAACAGCACCCAATAAAATCTGGTTAGATCTAGTCAATTGTTCCTTGATCTGAACCTATCAGACCTCGACAAACCATTTTTTGCACAATTCCAGTTTGCTATAGGCTTTATGCAAAAGATTGTGGATAGATTTCTGGATGGAGAGCAAGGCTTTAAATCTACTCTTCAGCAATTGCAGACCCTCTTATTCCCTAACCATACCCTAGTTTCATATTCTCAGATTAATCACCATGTCCACCATCAATTTTGCATTGAAATTCCAACTTCCACAGTTCAGTTTTGATCAAAACTCAGATTCGAAACTTCAGCAACCTATAGGAGGTTTTGGCCCTATCCTCTACCCTCATACATTCCCTTCTCCTAGATTGTCCCACACCAATGTGTCTGGAAGGGGAAAACAAAAGATCACTACATTTCTTTTTCCTGCTAGCCTTTGCCTCTTACGAGACATTAATAGCTTCCCTAGACCTTTATGATTTCTTGAATCAAAAAATTTTGCATTAATTACCTAATTAACTTATGCTAAGACAACCTTTTATTATACTAGAATACATTACCTTACCTTCAAGCACTTCTAGCTACTAAAAAAAAAAAATTATGCCAGACATTTACTTGTAAGATTCCACCAGCTTATATTTACATTCATTCTTTTTTTCACTCTTAACACATCACCCTTAACCAGTACCATGAGTTTGAAGGTAATGTGTAAATCATTGCATGCCTCCAAATAATGTTGGAATTGATGAAATTCATTTTATAGGTCTAACTCACTTATGGGAAAAGTAACAGAACACTGCCAAAAAAAGCATCATTGTGGAAAGTTGACAGCATCCACATGCATAGCAAACCTCTGACTTGCAGGAAAAGTTAAGAGAAAAAATATGAAGGAAAAAATTACTATGGATGAAGATAATTCTAAGAATAAGAAAGTTTTGCATCAGACATGATATACAAATAATATTGAACACCTTAACATGGATTAAAGTACATGATGCCTCCTACAGTAAAATAACAATGGTCAAGCAGAGCACATGCAGGCAGTGAGACAAATCTATGTCCATCCTCAACCAATCTGAAACCAAAGAAGACTGCTTGTCCAGGTTTCAACATTACAGCAAATAACTGAAATATATTGAAAGTTGTGTTCCTCATGTATATAAGATAACCAAAGAACCAACAATACCACCCAAATGGCATTGCTGTTACACTATTATTAGTATTTTTTGCTTGGTTATCTTAATGCAAATTATACACTATGACAATAAAACTCAATATCATGCATTAATTAATATAAAAAGACTCAAGTTTGTGAATGCACAGATCACAAGCTAACTTATTGGTAACATAACACATAATCCTCAGGTACACGTAAGCTCACAAAAGTACACATAAGCTCACAAGTTGAAAGACAAACCTGATATCAGAAACAGAAAAATAAGTGTGGTATGCAAATGTGAAGGAGAATGGCTTTCCATCATTATTAGTATTTCTTATGCGAGATATCAGCATGAGATCTCCTCCAGGTCCCAGAGTAACCCGTAGACGAAATTCATAACTGCAATGGCCATTGATTCATCAAACCTCAAATGCATGCTAAAACATGTAATCTGAAAAGCAATCAACATGATAACAACAAGAGCAAAACAATTGACAACACCAATGCAATATCACGAATAACACAAGACTGGATGTTTACTGGATTACCTGTGGGCCAGATCTTTAAATCTTCTTCAGATGTTTTGAGAATTAAATCAACAAAAGCTTTATTAGAGCTATTTGTTGGGAAAGGGGGTGGGTCAGTGTCAATACTCCAGAACCTGTTCCTTGCAAACCCATGCTGTTCAAGAGGTCCATTGTTTGAAAACTGCATTTGCAGGAAAATTAGGTGATGGAAATGAATAAAATCCAGCAAAGCATAACAGAAGAATGCTTACAATCAGTAAACATCATACTTGAGGAAAGCATATTGGGATGCCCCCACGTATAGGTTTTGGAGGCTTGAAAATTGCCTATAAAGAACAAAGAAAAAACAAAACATGATTAATAAAAGGTTATAAGTAAAAGAAAACAAACATTATTAATGAACATATTAAATGACTGGAGAAAAGCCACTCACCATCCCTTGATGTCAACCATCACAAAAAAAAAGAAAGGCCACTTATGTAACAACAACATTACGTTGATGCTCATTTCTAATATATAGTAGGGATACTTAAGCAAGTAGCAACATGACAAGACAAAAATGTTCTATACAGGTCCCTTTGAATACACAAAAGCTTATTGATAAGAGAGAACAACATATGCAGGACAAAAAGAAAAGGAAGCTATATGAGTTAAAATTTGCTTTAAAAAGAGAGATAGAAACACTAACATTTAGAGCTGCAAAAGTCACAAAATTTAATCAACATACAGCATACAGCATATCAACTAGCTCATAGAATATTATACGAACTGTACTAGTATAATTTTTATCCCCTTTAGTGACTGATGATGCATATTTAGCCATGGAAGTTTCTATTTTTTTTTAAAAAAAAGGAACTATCAAAGTGAACCATTCTTAAGTCATTACCAAATATTACATAGGTCTTTTCTTAGTGATATCAACAAGGCCAAATAACAGAAAACAAGGGATAAGATGTATGATAATACTTTAACATTCTGAGAAATGGTGAACTGGCTAAAGACCTGATTGTCGATATCTATAATATGATAACCATGCATGAAATGAATCATACTTCTTCTAGATTTAGATAAAAGTGTGACCTCTAAGCACCATGCAATTTAATTTAACTCGTTGATATGCTAAACCTGACCCATAAAACTGTACCAAGTGGCACAATAGTCTAGTTTCTCATCAACCAAATGGTGATCAATTAGGTTTATTCAACAGTGTACACAAGTTAGAAAGAAGAAAAATTTATGTGCACTGCCTCAGAAATCGACTGCTCGCCACTTAGCTTGGAAGTCGATGCCAAGTTCCTTGGCCATGCTCAAGCTGTCATCGAAATTTGACACATTCAGTTTTCTGTTAGTCATTTGACTCCTCCTCTCTCTCTCTCTCTCTCTCTCTCTGTGTGCGCTTTTTCTCAAACTCATTGCAGATCTCCTCCTTCTTCTTTTCACCATTTTTTGTCATTTGCTTTGTCACACAAGCTTCCACATTCTTTACCATGAGCAATGCCCATCATGCATAATCTTGTGTTCCTTGCTTCAATTAATGCAGTTTCAAGTTAAGAAAAGGAATGGGAGAAAACTTTGTGCAAGTGCACTTAAGATTGCCCCAAAAAAAAAAAAAAACTAATGAGAAAATTAACAAGAACAAAGAAGTTCAGATGATACAAAGAAACCATTGAAAGGCCAATACCCTTTATATAGCTTGTGGCAACTCAAATAATCGTAACATTACCCATGATGTTAGGGTCATTTGATTTCTCCAATCAAAGTTTATTAATAATTATATCAATCAAATCAGTTTTAAATAGGATTATATGATTTGAACTGATGGTATCTAGTCAGAAAACCTTGCACCTTAAGACCAATTAAGTACTGTGAATGATTTTGATACCTTACTGCTGACAAAAAGCAACTCCTCCCCATGGTCATTTTTCCAAGATGTCACTTGACCGCCATACAGGTACACCTGCAGACAAAACAAATAAAAAAAGGGCACAATCACCAGAAAATCTTTGTAACCACATCCATTGATAATGTACTCAACTGCAACAGATTGCAAAAAGGATTTGCTTAGGCCATCTTTGTCCATTTAGCCTTCCATTAGATTCTCATCTCGCCAACATTTCATGACATTTATTTTGCTTTTTGTCAGTTACTTATGCCTAAATCTAAAAGAAATTGTTACAAGCATTATCATTGATGTTCTAATCTCCAATCTCCAACTTTTACCTTGGGCAAGAATCTCAAGGAAGCATGCATGAAAAATAATCATATGAAATTTGCTTTTCGTCAGTTACTTATGCCTGAATCTAAGAAATTGTTACGAGTGTTATCCTTGATGTTCTAGTCTCCAATGTCCAACTTTTATCTTGGGCAAGAAACTCAAGGAAACATGCATGAAAAATAATCACATGAAACTATGTACCATGCATCAATGAAGTTTGAACAGGAAATTAAAACAGAAAATTATTTTAAAAAATTGTGATCCGAAAGCATATGTAAGATGTTCCAGATGAAAAAAACAAGTACCCAAAAATTGATTCATCATTGCATATCAGCTAAGTGACCATCTTCCCCCTATGCACCTTTTCTTGTGGTGTTGGGGGATCTAAGCCATGCGAACTATTATATAACCATTCCTCAAAAGGATTGAGGTACTCAAGATCTCATCCTTCAAATTTACCAGAAGATTCACTTTCTTCCTGAAGTTCTTTTCCTTGGACCAAGAGATGAGAAATGAATCAGGAGTGTGATTGATAAACTTGTAATCTATAGATCAAGAAATTCTGACCTCGGGAGCTGTTTTACAGAGAATCAAGAACTCAAGACCGAACCATGTACACGCAACAGACTCCCCTGCAGTTTATTTTGTTCAACTACTCGACATGCATGAAGAAAATGTCCTAACCAAATGATCCAATGGGCATCAAATCCACAATACAGGCTAGAGCCAAAAGAATTTCACAAATTAGACACATGCCATTCTACTTTTCAAGCAGCTGGTGAAGTGAAAAATAAATCAAGAATTACTTGAAGACAGAAGGTAGGCAAATTATCTACAATTTCTTGGAATCATGTTATCCAGAGCTGCTGAACCAAAAATCAAACCAAGAATACCACAAGAATCATGAGAAACTCGCAAAAATTCACGAAGCTGCATCAGATCCAGAATTAATGAATCAGATCCAACTCTACCGTAAAGAAACCACAATAAACGAGTCGAAATTCCTATGCAAGAGATGATCTCTCGTTCCAGATAAGTTTCGATCCAGACTTCATGAATGAACTGGAAAGGAAAAAACAAAATAACAGATCGCGAGAGGGATTCAAGGAGACGAAACGAACCTCAGCCGAACTCCCCTTGACCTCTCTCAGCACGACCTTGTCGAGGCCATTGACGCCCTTGCAGTGCTCCACCGGCGGCTTCTCGCCCGACATCGCTCCAATCCCATAACCTGAAACCCTAACCCACTCTCTCCTCCCCTCGCTCCCTCCCTATCTCTCCACCCGGGGCCAACAAAGAACCGCTGAGAAAGAATGGCGGAGATGGGAGAAAGAACGAAAATGGAACCGAAAGAGATTGGGAGCGCTCTGAGTATAAATATAGGACCGGACCACAGGAAAGGAGGGGCACATAGTGACCTTTGTTCCACCCTCAGCGGCCGTTACGAAGGGACAGAACCGACGTCAGCATGTGCCTGTTAAAAAATTTATGCGCAAGGCAACATCCACCGTCCGTTCTACTCACAGAGGAAGGAAACGGCAATGTCCTCTTGCCGCATATAGACTTATATGCGGACATCCAGAGATGGGTTTGCCCTCCATTTTTGCTCGTTTTATCATGGCTCCAGGAATTGGAATCGAACTGACACCTGCATGCAGACCTAAAACAAAGACTAGTCAATGTGGCGGTCCCGTCCAGGTGTAATGCGGGTCCCGCTTTTGTTTGGTGCGGTGTGTCTGCCCGGTTCTTTTTGGGTCTTCGTAGGGTTTCAACATATAATAGTGCAAGTTTCCGTCTTCGTCAAGGGAATCAAAAGCACTTTTACGGTTTTACCCAGGGAATTTGTTCACGGCGGGGTCCACAGGAAAGTAAAAGAGGTTGGGCACGGGAGAATCTGGACCCTCCATTTGGTGCGACGTGCTCGGATTTTTTTTTTTTGCGTTGTTTTGTCATTTTTATCTGGAAGGGAGGAACGTTACAGAAGGATCCGGTTATCCGTCTGCGACTTGTAGATGGTGACCTGAGGTTTGGACGGTGTAGATCAGAATAGATGGCACAGATTTGAGTGGTAGACGGTTTAGATCAGAGGAAACGGCACAGATTTTCAGTGGTAGCGGGGGTTCATTGTGGGCCCTTCAGCAAGTTGTCCGCATTCGCGCACATGCGTTTAGCACCGTGCCGTGCACAAGCTGTCGGCATTTATACGCTTGAAGTAGGCATCGTATTCGCGAGAATGCGAGGCATAAGCGACTGGTTTTGTCTTGATCCTCTCTGGTTCACGTGCCATCCAGAGAGATCCAATTTTCCATCACAAGGTATGCATGGATAGAGAAATGCATACCATACAAGATACAATTTTTAGATGCGTTTATCTTTGACTTTCTATATGTATGTGTACAAGATTAACATTATATTATGCAAGCGCTATACATGTGAGAATGCATGCTGGGTTTTGGGTTATGAATTTTGAGTTTGGATCCTCTTGACTTCATTGGTGAATCAGAGGTCTAACTTTTCACCACAGGTAATCGATGGATCTACTAATCCATTTGTGGCTTTTGGACAATAGCTAATGGTTAGGAAATGTGATAAAAGAACGTAGGAAAGCGAACTGGCTATATTTGCGTGGATAAAATTAGCATTATTTTTTACAAAAGCTATTTGTATTTATATGCATAAAGTAAGCACTATATGTATGACAATGTTTGTGATTTGTAGGTGGTAGGTTTTCAGGTTGAATCCTCTCAGGGTTAGGGTCCACTCATAAACTAAAGGTCTCCACTTCCCTGCAATAGGTCATTATTGCATGATGGCAAGTAATGGAGTAGGGTTGTGACAAGGATGGGTGGTGGATTCTAGTTTGGATACTTTCTAATTTCTTGTCCATGGTTTATTTTTTGAAGAGTCAGGATCCTTGGGCCACACGATTGCAATTCTAAGCTCAAGTGGTTGGTGTTTTGTGAAGTAAATTAAAGGAGAGGATATTGTATAAAATTATGACTAACGATCTAAGAAAGTACGAAAATAATAGTGTTTTCTAATTTGCATATATTATGAATCCTATCCATTTTGATATCATTTGTAACAGTGCAAGATCTCATCCAAAAAAATTAGTCGAAAGATATTATTTAGATTCATAAGTCTTATATAAATATCCAAAATTTTCCCTATAAATTACTAATTTAAGACTAAATACAAGTCTGTAGAGATTCTCATATTTTGTAATAGCTTATACAATACTTTATCTAAGAATATTTTACTTGAACATTTGGCCAATGAAATCCAGTGAAGTAATTAGAATCTATTTTTATCTATAGATAGATAATTATGCAGGAAAATTCTTTAGGACTGCCCGTATGTGCAAAAATCTTTAAGTGGCAGAAGAATTTGACCAGACAAGAGTAATCTACACTATATAATCGACTATTGCATCAAGCAATCCATTTGCCCTACCGCAATAAAAGTCATACTTCAAATGCATGTAAGCAATTTCAACCTAAATAATTTACTTGTATACGTATCCACATCCTTTTCAATAAATAGGAATCTTGTTAAAAGCTCTGAAAATGAATGGCTAGACATAAATTTAACGAGCAAAGCAGATTACATCGGCAATAGCACCTCAAAATATTCTACTTCAATCATTTACCCAAAAAAATAATCTACCAAAAAAAATCTTTTACCAAAAAAGAATATTCTAATTCAAAAAGACTCGACTGCCACAAATTTAACTTGTTCCATCCCAAGTAAAATGAATAACACTTGAATATGACATGATATATTAGATAGATGTTATAGTTAGTTTCACCTTATTGATAAAAACGGGGCCATCTAGAAAACCAGAAAAATTAATTGCATATGAGATTATGCTATTCCACTCCAGGGACAAGCCGTCAGACAAATAGTCCACCAGATTTTATCAGGCCAGGGGAAAGGGAAATACATGTCCCCCTCTTGACACTTCCACCACAGCATTATCCTCTAGCCACGTGGCAAGCTCCCAATCCATAAAATGATAAGCCTCAGCCTCCTTCTCCCACCTCTCCATAAACAATACCGCAGTTCAACAAATCTGATGCGACTTGAGACTCATAAACAGAGTACAAGCGAAGGAGAAGCTTTTACCTCCCAAGCAAGAAGACCATGGCTTCAGCCTCCCCTCAACCCAGTTTCCTCACAGGCAACCCCATCTCCCCAATTCCTAAGCCCACAAGGAGGTCACTCCCACCCCAACTGCTCTCGTGCCGGTTTTCCATGGAAAAAGAACCAGACCCGTCTGGGTACGGCTTTGAAAAGCTCCCTCCCTCCACATATTCCACTCCATTACTTTTTTTTTTTTGGCTAGTTAAATTGGTGTCTGATGATATAGGACTTGTATTATGGATTAAGCAGCAGAAGTGAGATAAAGTTGGCTAAATTGGCGATTGTAACGTTGGCGGCTGGTGTGCTGACAGTTGGTTCCGTCCATGATGCCATGGCCGCGAAGTCCGGTGGCAGAGTTGGAGGTCAGGCCTTCCGGTCACCGGCACCAAGGTCGTCAGGCCCGCGAATTAACAATTCAAGGTAAGGAAAGAAGTAGTTTATTATGTGATCAAAGAATTTAATATTGATCATAAATTGAAATGTCCTTTCTTGTCCTGTCACAATTTTACGCATAAAGCTTTATCATATATATTTGTTGCCAAGTCCGGTCACCTTTAGACCCATTAATTTCTTTTATTTGATATGTTAATATGATTTAAATTTTAAATATTTTTTTTAAAAAATCTATAGTGGTAGCGAAGGACAAGATCTATGCTTGAAGCTCACCACTGATCTTATTAGAAGGTGCGGGAGGCAACGCCTTCCGCGGTACGGATTAGTATCAATATTATACTTTCTACCAATCTCGATAGTTTTGTGAGCGAAGTTTGAGAAATCAAATTGCGACTAGGATTTGGAGAGTTCTGAGTGATTGTATTTCTCTTTTCATCATAGTAGAATTTTTCTCTCGTGTCTTGTCCGTGGACGTAGATTTTTCAGCCGAATCACGTAAATTCTATTTTTATTTTTCTTCCCTTCTTTATTTTGTATGATTGTACGAATCTGTTTGTGTCCTATTTTTATGCTTGCTGTAACATGATAAGATGGGTGTTGTTCTAAAGCTCCTCTAAAATATACAGTGGCTTGTTCCAAGGAGTTGGATATCTCTATTATGATCATTCAATTTCTAGAAGCTAACTTTAGCTGAGCAAAAGAATCATATTTGGACTAGTAACTTTAGAATGGTCATGAGCAATCGTTGGGTGGGGTATTTGGATTTTGAGCAGAATGCAGAGTTGGCCCGTAGAGCGAAGGGGGGAAATGTGATCCGGTGTCAAGTTTTTTTTGATGGGAACGGAAGCTGCAAAGCAGCCACCTTTTGTTCTTTTTTTGTTTTCGATGAAAAGGGAGGAGAAGAATCCACCCGAATTTATTAAGGAAAAAGATTACAAAAAAGAAAGTATACGGAAGAGTAGGAGAAGCCCCCCACAGATATTTACAGGGACATAGAAGAAACAGCAAAACAGAAAAATGACAGAGACAGTATATGCAGAGAGAGACAAGGAAGAGAAAAAGCAAAACCACAACACAGTATTCAGCAAGGAGAAGAAGAAGAACCAACAAAGTACAAGACCAAAAAGAATAGAGAAGAGAGATAAGCTTCGAGCCAAAAACATTAGTGTCCAATCAGAGCCAGCTAGCGACAGGAAACCTCCCAGAAGTAAACAGCAATAAGAGATCCCAATCCATATATGAATGGCACATCCAAAATCAAAGCCAAGTCCCTCGCCATTGAAGCATCAACTACAGCCATAACGACAAGGGAACAAGAATCCAAAGGGGCAAAAGGAGGGAATCAGATGGAACCAGAGAGAGCATGCGTGCAAATGAGCCGCTGTTGCAACAACCCAAACCCGATGGCATGCGTGCAAATGTGATCCGGTGTCAAGTGAAGGTAAGCTCCAAGAAATTTCATGAGCACTTACTAGTGGTAGGGATATGTTTGAAAGCATCGTAGTAGATCCTATCGCTTAGCCGACTACCAAGTCTTCTTGTCTTCGAACTGATTAGAGGAGCTACACCCATTAAGCTACTACCACTCAACCCGACTTGAATTGATGAGTCCTGTATGGCAGAGTTGACACCGGCCACCATCGTGGTTACCCGGCCAATTAAGGGCAGCATACTCCCAGTCATTACAAAACCGACTACATTTTACATGCCATCCATGACCCACTACACCAAATAATGCTTGGTTTGTATTTGACTTCATACTCGGTGTATGACCGACTATACCATTGGACCGTGGGGCACCACCCCTCTCCCCCAGCTTTATCTTGTCAACTCCGACAATGCAGACCTCTGCCGACTAGTTGAGTACCGAATATGGCTGTCATGCCATTCTGACAAGCCACATCAAGATCATGTCACTCAGACGTCATATTCTAGCTGGCTAGCTGCGCACCGTAATGAGATTTACGAATTCATTAAATACGTCTATAGAATCATTTATTATACCCCACGTATGGTAGCGTCCGCCATCTTATCCAGGCCGAATAGAAGGCACACTCGCTATTAGCATTTAAAGACGCCCACGTGGCACCATACGGCACCGTACGATAGGATATGATAGATATGATCATTTATCCTCTCACCATTTATTTTTCTCCCTCTATAAATAGAGGTAAGCAGGGACCCCTCAGGTATGCATACTATTTGCAATCCAGAGACTCTATCGCTCTTTTCCCTCAAGCCATCTCACTGACGAGTATCGAAGGGTTCTCGTCGAAGCCACCTTCGACGGGACTTATTTTGTAGACCCCTTTACTCCGACGTTGAGCGGAACTTAGCACCATCCTTTTTCGATCAATCTCACCGCCCTCAGTCTCGGTCTTGACTGTGTGTACCTTTTTCAATGACAATACATCATCTTTCGGCACTTCCACCGTCTACCAACAAGTGTGGCCCCTAGTCGGCTTCAAGCCGACTACCGACAACCCACCAGAGAAAGGCCACAACAATTTGGCATCCCAGGAAGGAGGGAATCAAGCAGAGAAAAATCTTTTCTCTTTCAAGGATCTCCATGGCCAAGACAAGGGCACAGAATATTTCTGCAGATTTTGTTCGACGCTCGTCATGGCACGACGCACTTCTAGCGACCCATAGAGAACCGAGTGCTTCACGATCATCAGTGATGGCAAATTTTGGGTTTGCTGCTCTCGTGCAGCAGATAAAAAATCTAATGGAGGCTGTCCAAAGTCTCTAACAACAGCAACAATAGCAATGGCGGCTGGAAATGGTCGCACTATGTGATGTGCCTTTTAGGCACAGTCACTAACCGTGATCTCCAACCCACCACTCTATGTGGCACTCCCGCCGAGCGAGTTATCCATCCGTCCGACGGTCACTGTGTTCAGAATCTCGATGTGTTTAGCATGCCGATTCCGACGACCACCAGCCTCCACATTCTCCTCGACGAACTTAGCACAAGGGGAAGAGGCTGCGGTCTCTGTTAAGATCTTTTTCTTCTAGAAAAGGTTTTACTCCAGATTTCTCATGACATCCTGATATGTCGCAATAATAACTGGACAAATACGATTGGGAATTAAAGGAGATAGATCACCGTCTAAAACGGCTCCAGACCAACCATCGAGACCCAACCAAGGAATTTGGCATCAGTACGAGTCTGCTTTTCTCAAGACAGATCCTCGATCAATCGATTCCTAGTCGGTTCAAAATATCGTAAATCGAGCCGTACGATGGCTCCACTGATCCACTCGATCATCTTGAAAGCTACAAAACTCTTATGCTTCTACAAGGGTCATCTGACATCCTCCTCTGCATTACCTTCCCGATTACCCTCCAAAAAATCGTACAAGCGTGGTACTCGGGGCTACAATCAGGAAGCATCAACTCTTTTGAGCAGTTCGAGCAACTGTTCGTTACATACTTCGGCATAAATCAGAGAGTGCCTAGAACCACTGACAGCCTCTTCTCCATCCGACAGCAGAACGATGGGTCTTTGCAGGAGTTTGTGGCTCGTTTCAACACCGCCACCCAGAAGGTCAAGGACCTCGATGAGGTAATGGCCATCGCAGTGATGAAGCAGAGACTCTGGAGCTCCAAGTTCACCTACTCTCTGGACAAGACGCTTTCTCGATCCTATATCGAACTTCTCGAGCACACATAGAAGTACATCTACGTCAAGAAAGCTACGACTGATTGATGCCAGTTCATGGAAAAGGGCTAAAAGAAGAAGGCAAAGAAAGAAGGAGTCTCTGAGGAGCCTAATCGGATCTGTACCGAGAAGGAGGCTCCACCTTCCCGATTAAGCCAAAAGCCTAAGAACTTTGTGAGCAGGTATAACTCCTGCACCTCTCTGGCTACTTTTCGATCGTAGGTTCTTATGAAGATAGAGGGGGAGAACTTCCTTTACCGACCTCCACTGATGAAGATGAAATCTCATGATCAAAAGTGCTACTATCGCTTCCATCACGATCACGGACATAATACGGAAGAGTGCCGCCAGCTGAAGAATGAGATTGAGGACCTAATAAGGTGAGGATATCTCAAGAAGTATGTGCGGGAGCAACCTACGCAACTACCTTTTGATCCACCTCATCCTAAACCTGAGGAAGAGATTCACGTCCAACTGATAGTGGGCATGATCAATATAATCTCGATGGGACCACGACTCCGAGGGATAGACGACTGCAGAAGCACTTTCAAGCATCAGTAGGCTGACAACGACATCATCTTTATTGAAGTGGATTTGAGAGGAGTATAGACTCCATACAATGATGCTATAGTTATATCAATGACAATTGCCAACTATGATGTAAAAAGATGTCTTCTTGATAATGAAAATTCCGTCGACGTGATTTTTTACGACTGCTTCTTCCATATGTGATGACTTTCTTCTAAACCTCTCAAATTAGTCAATATTCCTCTATTCAAGTTTATAGGTGACTCAGTGAAAATGAAGGACGAGATCGAACTCCCTGTCACGATCGGACAATCACCTCGACAGTTGACCGTTCGTCTCAACTTTTTCATAGCTCGAGTCCATCCGCCTGCAACATCATCTTAAGACGATTCGGATTGAATACGCTTCGAGCAGTCATCTCAACTTACCATCTGCTCATACACTTTTCGATAAGGGACGGACTCGACGAGATACGAAGAGACCAACAGTTGGTCCAACAATACTATTTAACCACTCTCAATGAAAAAAGACTAGCTGAAGCTCTCCTCATTGACGATGGGCTGGATCAGAGAGAAGTCAAAAGAGGGGAGAACCCATGGAGTAACTCATCTCAGTTCTCCTATATGGTGGAGACCCGACTAAAATCATTCAAGTCGGATCTTCATTAAGCGAGAAAATGTGAGAGAAGCTGACTGATTTTCTAAGAAGAAACACCAACGTCTTCGTCTGACATGTCGGGCATCCCTTCAAAAGTCATTGTCCACTGACTAAATGTCGATCCCGACCACAAACCAATGAGATAAAAGAAAAGAAGCTTCACTCCAAAGTGACAGAAGGCCATCGAAGAAGAGGTTGATAAGTTATTGACAGCTGACTTCATCCATGAGACAACCTATCCGGATTAACTCGTGAATATAGTGATGGTCAAAAAAGCTAATGGTAAATGGTGGATCTGCATTGACTACACCGACTTGAATAAAGTCTGTCCCAAGAATAGCTTTTCACTCTCCTGATTAGATTAATTAGTCGATGCAACGTCGGGACATCAGCTGCTCAGCTTCATGGATAACTTCTTTGGCTTCAATCAAATCTGGATGGCGCTCGAGGATGAGAAGAAGACGATGTTTATCACTGACAAGGGTCTATATTGCTACAAAGTCATATCCTTTGACCTCAAAAATGTCAGAGCAACATATCAGAGGCTGGTCAATAAAGTCTTTAACGACCAGATTGGATACAACATGGAGGTCTACATTGATGACATGCTTGTAAAAAGCACTGAAGCTGTCCTCCATATCAATGATCTAGCTGAAGCTTTCGACGTCCTTAAGAGGCACCAGATGAAACTAAACCCGACTAAGTGTACCTTCGACATCATGTCAAAAAAGTTTTTCGACTTTATGATGATAAAGAGAGGCATCAAGACCAATCTCGAGAAGATCAAAGTGGTTCTTGATATGAAGCCTCTAAATTTTTGAAAAGACATTCAGAGATTGACGGGACGTATTGCATCCTTAAGCCAGTTCATCTTCAAGTCTGTGGAATGGTACCTTTTCTTTTTTAAAATCCTCAAGCAAATGAAGGACTTCATCTGGATGGAGGAATGTCAAAAATCTTTTGATGAGTTAAAGCAGTACCTTAGCTTTCCTCTGCTTCTGATAAAATCCAGCACCAATGATGAATTACTCATGTATGTGGTGATGACTTTTGAAGCCATCCGCTCGATGCTAGTCCGAGAAGAAGACAAAGTGCAGAAGCCTATCTACTATATAAGTTGGGTGCTGCATGATGTCAAGATAAGATATTTTTGGATTGAAAAGGTTGTATTCGCAATCATAATGACTATTCGGTGATTACAAACCTATTTTCAAGCCCATTCGATGAAAGTTCTGACCAACCTCTCCTTGAGGATTTTACTTCACAGATCGGACACCTTAGGAAGAATGGTGAAGTGGACAATGAACTCATCGAGTTCGACCTTTCTTTTATCTCAAGATCTTCGATGAAGGTCCAGATTCTCATCGATTTTATTATCGAGTGCACCCCAACCGATAATGACCAAGTGGAACATAACTCTCTGGAGGACACTCAAAAAATCCGCATGGATTCTACACGTGGATGGAGCTTCAAAAGCTTAAGGATGTGGTACAAGCCTAATTCTGACCAACATCGATGAGATGGTGATCGAGTATGTTCTATGGTTCGATTTTAAAGCTTCAAAAAATCAAGCGGAGTACAAAGTCCTAATAGTCGGACTAAAGATCGCTAGAGATCTTGATGTGAAATGCTTATGGGTGTTCACCGACTCGTAACTCATCGTCGGATAGTCCAGAGGAGAATATGTAGTATGAGATCTTGTTCTCTCTAGGTATCTACAAAAGCTTAAATCTCTACAATTGTGCTTTGACTATTTTGAGATCTTCCACATCTCTTGTTCGAAGAATGTCCGAGCCGACTCTCTGTCTCATCTCGCTACCTTCGGTTGTGGTGAGCTTGAAAAAATTTTTATCAGATATTTTGAGAGCCTGAGCATCGACTCAGAAGAAGAAGTTCACCAAATTCAAGTCGGATATCAGTCGAGTTGGATTGACCCATTCATCAACTTCTTGACGGATGGAACCTTTCCGGTTAATCTCGCCAAGGCATGCCGACTGAAAAGATTGACAATTCGGTACATGATGATTGATGATTAGCTCTACAGAAGGTCAGCATCTCTACTCCCGCTTAAGTATCTCCGACCTTCCAAGACTGACTACACTCTTTGAGAGGTATATAAAGGCATTTGCGGCAATCACTTGGGGGGCAAGTCACTGTCCTACAAAATTCTCTGACAAGGATACTACTGGCCGATCATGCAAAAGGATGTCTATAATTTGGTGTAGAAATGTGATCAATATCAAAAGTTTGTCAACATCCAGAGGCTTCTGTCCAGTCGCCTTACAATCATTTCGGTATCCTGACCATTCGACCAATGGGTGTCGACATACTTGATCCGTTCACATCTGCTAACGGACAAAGGAGATTTTTCATAGTGGCTATCGACTACTTTACTAAGTGGATCGAAGTCGAACCACTAGCGCAGATAACGAAGCAGAAGACTATCAATTTTCTATAAAAATCCATCATCTACCGATTTGGTCTATCCCGAGTGATCATCACTGACAACGGCCAACAGTTCAATAACGTCAAGTTTGAAGAGTTCTGTGCGAGGTATCATATCATCCATAAACTCACTTCAGTCAGACATCTTCAATCCAATGGAGAAGCTGAGGTGACCAACAGGATGATTCTCCAAGACCTGAAGACTAAAATCGATCAAGCTAAAGCAAACTGGACCGATGAGCTTCACAGTGTCCTATGGTCTTATCGAACAACTCCTCTGATCTCATCGGAGAGACTCTATTCAAGTTGATATTCGGGATTGAAGCTATAATTTTAGTTGAAATCAGCTTACCTTCAACTTAAGTAGAATACTACGACGAATCAACCAATTCGGACAAGAGACAAGAAGACGTAGATTTGCTCGAGAAAATTCAAAAATAAACTCAGCAGAGAATGATCTTCTACCAACAAAGGATAACTCAGTATTATAACTCCTGAGTCAAACCAAAAATCTTTCGAGTAGGAGACTTAATCCTCAAAAGAGTAGAAATCTCCAAGTCCATTGAGTAAGAGAAGCTATTTCCAAATTGAGAAGGTCCCTACAGAATCTCAGCAGTCCTGCAATCGGAGGTCTACAAAATTGAGAACTTGGACGGCATCGAGATCTCTCGAACCTAGAATGTCGAGAACGTACCAATGTATTATTAATAAGAATGCCTTCATTAATAAAAAGGTCTTTCTTTCTGCAAATTCTGTGCCTTACAGTTCAAGTTCTCGAAGATCTACAACACAACCACTCTCTCGTCGACTTGTACCCGATGAAGTGCTAGTCGGCTCATACTCAACTACCGAAGCTGGGAGTGGACCCGTTCCTAATGCGGGTGGATCCCTCAATCGTAAGTGTGCTTGCCAAAAGTTGCAGCGCTAGGTTGAACATGAGATATAGACGAAATCATTGTGTTGTCGACTAATACCAATTAGTGGAGTCGTGAGGTCTGACATCTAACGGTGTACCTATCCGAGTGCCAACGAGCCCGATCGGATCTGTAAGCCGCGAAGCCATAACACCGATGGAGCAAGTATAGTGTTCGACAAATAATCGGATATCGAAGCTGCATGGTCTGACAACCGCCACAATACTCACATCGATCCAAGGGCCATGAGCATGTAAGCTGCAGTTCGTCATACGATTCGACGAAAGTAAATTATGGTAGGTCGGCTCACTACCTACTACCAGGGATCCAATGATCCGGATTAAAGATAAAATTTTTTTCTGAGTTCTTACTCAATGGAACAATCTACGACTACAACTCCAATCCAATCGAGTTCAATTTAATCGAGTTCGCTTACCAACTACAAGACTTAGAAGATTTTATCAAATCTATTGGTTCAGTTATAACTTACTCGGTTTGTCATTTCCAACTGACTGCTATGATTTATTACCGACTTCATTACTTAGCTAATTTTATAAAAAGATTGCTAAGTGAGTAAAAGAGGAAAGCATACATAAAAATCAAGTCAGACAATTTACAAGTTAAAAGAGAAGATAATTTTATTTCATTTCAAAGGTGTTCAATACAAAATGAGAGCACTATATTAGATGTATGTCCTAGAAGTCCATATGGCTGGCACATTATAATAAATTTAGGACATAATTTTATACTTAATACATTGATTTGATCAATAAAAGGATAAATTTATTTTTCATTCAAGTGTGATGTATCCTTAAATCATCCATGAGATTAATTTTTGATATATATTTTCAAGGTGTTGAGAATTAGAGACATGTATTTGATTCGTAAATACTCCCGATAATAGGATCATCATGAGGATGGTGATCGATCTGGATAGACTGGTGCACAGATCACTTTCTTCAGAATAGATAGATCTCTAGTCTACAATATAGAGATACTAGACGATGAGTGTGGATAGTTGTTAGAGAATAACTAGTACTGAGCGTGACTATATGAGAGATCACTTGAATTTTTACTCGATCGTCAGTGATCATCTCGATGTGTAGTTGTGTGACTGATTTTTTGATCTGAGATGGTACTGTTGCTCGTAGTGAGACTGCTGAAGTTTGATTGACATATAAACATGAGTCTTAATGAGCTCTTGTAGTGGATATTGACGACAGTTGGTCCACTGTAGGAGTAGGATGTGCATCAAGATGGGATCTATCAATCTTGATAGAAAAAAATAGTCCTATGAATTTGAGCGGCTAAATTTGAGATTCTGTGGCCACAGTAATGTGATTGATGGAAAAAAAATTTCATAAAAGTCACAACTGAATTTGAGCTAATCGAATCTATCATATGACTGATGTTGAGGTTTGATGATTTATCCATGACCTGCCATCAAGTCAGGACTCACGATAGAGGGACTGAATCACACGTTAACTATACCTAGAGGTTTATTTAATTCTACTGGATTGTCACTACATACTGCTAGTATCACTAATAGATTGTGAGAGCTCACTAGGGTTGTTCTGAATCGACAATCCTTGATGAGTTAGAATGAATTGTTTTGACCTATTGAGAAGAGTTTCAATGATACTTTGATAGAGATCATTGTATATCTTACTACCAGATAGAATTGGACCTATGGGGTCACACAACAAAGAGATTAAGTCTGAAATTAGTAATTGAGCTTATGAAGTGTCAATTGAATTTAAAAAAATCTGATTGGATTCAAGGTAACCTTACTAGCATGTGGTTGGATCCAATTCTTCTTTCTGTTTGGATTTCTTATTTGATAAGATAATTCAAACTGAATTATCTATTAATAATCTAAATGAATAAGATTCATTGGACTCTAATTGTTGGGTGTTTAAGGTTTTGGATCAAATAAATTAAGGGTGCAAGTCCCTTATTAATTTTTTTAATAGTTATAATGGGGTGCCACCTTGATTTGATCAAGTTGGACGTGTCTTATGATTAGAGGATCTTTTGATTTCATATGGAGCATCCCTTGGGTGCAAAAGAGGGTGTGAAATAATGGGTGCAAGAGCTCCAAGAGTTGGCGCCTAATAGGATTTCTAATGTAAGTTGAATAACTAAAGTTATTAGGAAACTCAATGTAAGTAAGACTTGTATTAAGAGATTGAATAGGATTCAATCCTCATATCTATTTAAAGAACCTTCTCTAAGGTCCCTAGAGCATCCAACCAGCAGCCCACGCCCACCTTTGGAGACCCCCATGCCCTCTCTTCCTCTCCCTTCTCTTCTCTCTTGGGCATCCCACATGTCCCATCTTTGGGTGTCCCATCTTTCACGCCCAAAAGGGCCTTGGCGTCCCCTCTTATGTGCAGGTTCCTGATGCTAGTAGCAGCATAATCTAGGGAGAGAAAGGTAAGAAAAGAAGAGAAGAAGAAGATCAAGAAAAGAGATCAAGTGTTGATCGCGATCCAGGCTTCGTTTAGATTCGACAGACTGAATTTTTTTAGAAAAAAAAATTTAATTTGAAGAGGGCTGCTCCAAGCTAATCTTGAGTGGATACACGTAGAGGCTGGCCACTTGTGTGGCTAAAAAAAAAATTTTCTCACCTAGATCTAGATTCGAAGAAAAAAATTACGAAACAGGTATGCGATTTGATCACAATCTGAATTTCAGTATACGTCAATTTTAGCATATAAGATAGATCCTTGTGGTTTTATATTTTCATGCATGTATGATTCAGATTAAAAGTATTTTAATCTTGTTGTCACTGCAGTGTTTAAAAAATAAAGTTTTAAAACACACATGCATATCCCCAATCTCGAATTCCAACACATTATAAGAAAGTACATGGCAGAAAATCAAAAAGAAAAGGAGTACAAGAGAAATCTAAAAAGTAGGATGGGGCGGCCCTCCTCGACCTTCGCTTTCTCATTGCTCAGCTCGTTCGATTTCTTGTCGACTTAAATGGAGCTTGGATCCAGCTTGGGCGTGAGATGGCAGACCTGCTTCTTACATTCCTTACATCTGAGCTGGTATGCATCCACATCGGTATCAGCAAGCGCATCCTCATACTCCTTTGAACTATAAAACTCGATCAATGTCCGAGAAGCAGCTTCCTAGGTCCGAATTTCTATCGCAGTCAATTTCTGTTTTAGCTCGATGGCAGTCTTCTCGGCTTTCTTGACGGCATTCTCAGCCTCTTTAGCAGCCTTCTCAGTCTTCTGCACCTTTTTTTTCTCCTCGGTGAGGATGCTCTCAGTCGACTCCATCTCCTTCTGATAGTCGACCTTCAATTTTTTGAACTCTTTTTTTTTTCTCTGTTGGGTTGCCAAAATCATCAATTTAGCCTCCAGCAAGATTATTCTCTCTCACTCTTCGATAGCTCAGAGGAGCTCATTAGAGACCTCGCCCACGCACGAGCGGTCTAGGCCTGATCTTCCAAATTATGGTTGATCTGAGCAGATTTGATCAATCCCTCCGATAAAATTGTAATGTCATGGATCATCTACAAAATAGAAAAGATGGCTAAGTCATCTAATTGGCCAAAAATAATTTGAAAAGAAATCGAATAAGGAAAGATCGAAGACTTCTCCCGATCAACGACATGTAAGTGTCCGATTGAATCTTCGAGATTAAGCACGCTTTCTTGACTTTCCGATCTACGGGAAGCATCACCATTCTCGCCAACTCCCCAATAAGTTGGCGGTCTTGAAGTGCCTGATCGGTGGCTTTGAAGCGCATCCCGATCGCAATAGTTGGCTCCCCAAAAGGCAAATATGGATCATTGTCTGTAGTAAAAGTGGGGAGCATCGGTGCCTTACCTTTGTCGGTACCCTTGTCGGCAGCTTCTCGACCTCCTTCGAACCCAGTTTGGATCGAAAGGGCTTGTACCGCTTCAGCTGGTCTTACCCATGGCTCGACGACCACCACATCCTTGTCGATCGAGGGAGAAGTCGCGATCGTGACGACTTCAATGGCAGGTGGTGGGGATGAACACTCTGGTGGTACTCGAGCGATAATGACAGCTGTGTACTCCTCGGTACCCGAAGAGGAGACTCTTCTCTCGGCTTCTTCAATGGCCAAGAGGAAACACCGGGCCTGGATGACACCTTCGTCTTTTTCTTCCAGACTGCTTCTTTGAGGGATTCCACCGTAACCCTCACACCAATATGAATATGACAAAAAAAAGTCAGTCTACGAATAAAGTAAAAGCTATAAAAAGTCTGCAGGAAAGAAGACTACAGAGATGACTAGTCAGACTTATTCTAGCATCATAAAGGGACTGCTCCTTGAGCAGCTCCTAATGTGGAGAAACCTGGACTTCGTAGAACTTCTCGTATGTCTCCCGACTCCCTCCAGGATTGTCTCATTTCTATTCGGAGATAGATTGGGAGTCATTCAGATCCAGTCAAAGCCCCACAGGTGATCGGTAGTAATATAGAAACTTTGTTCTTCTACCCGTGGATGGAAGAAGGAAGCTTCTTGAACAACTGTTGATGGGGCCGAGGATAGAAGAACCACCATCTCTATTTTCAAAGATATTTTTTCAATATAAAAATAATTCAAAATAAGAAAACTCGGGGCTCAACCCAAAGAAGGTGACAAAGAACAACAAAACAAGCTAAGATCCTAAAAGTGTTGGGGGTAAGCTGTGTAAAGACGATCTCGTATAGGTCAATAATATTGGTAAAGAAGGGGTGCAGAGGAAATTAGAGTTCTGATCGAAGGAACTCCTCATAGATGGCAATATAGCCATGGAGGACGAACAACCCAACCTTCTTCGCTAGACGCCATCATCTGATACCAACTATGGATGTAATAATGTCCCCTTAGTCGATCGATAGCTACCTCCGACAACTCAAACCTCTCAATGAGAGGTCTGAAGGGGTTCTCGACAGCAGATCATTTGTCCGACTCCTCATAGTCTGAATGATTCTGTCGAGAAGTTGTCTCTTCAGGCTCATCTTGAGGAACTTCCTCAGTCTCCTTTGGGCGGTTGGAGTCCAAGAACTGCAATCTCCGACTGGGTTCTCGTCTCCAGACTCTCTACCAGCAGAGGCCATAAAGAGAAGAAGAGACTTAAATAGAAGATCAAAAAGAAGAGAAAAAGATCGAGAAAAAAACTTCTAGAGGAAAAGATCGATGGCGACGGAAGACCGGTGCCGGAGGAGATGACTCGTTGATGGCACAACCTAAGCTCTCTGCTAAGAAGGGGGCAGGAAAGACTTGAGACAGAGCGGGCACTCTGGAATCGAAAACAAGACTAAGGAAGGAAGTCCCTATTTATAGATTTCTTCGATGGTCGGGATCGACACTGAGTACCATGCCTTACTCGGAGATCTTGACATGTGACGGCAATCTTGATCGACGATCTCAGCGCCCATTCGACACACCATCGCTTAGATCTCGCCAAATAAGCTAAATCCACATGATAATAAGCTGGGCCAATAGATGCCCGACATGCGGACGACCCTGATATACGTGTTCATTATTATTCTGTCAGCCGATCTTTTGCCATCAATATAAAAAATCATCTCGAGCACTGTGGCATTAACTGCCACACGATCTATAATGGGACAACGCAGCCGCACGTTCTGTGAAAAGAAAAGACGATGGTCCACGGAGCGACATAACAACTAAGTGGCAGTCGACAAAAGTAACTCGGATCTGCTCAAAAATGAACTTCTTTCATCCGACTAACCATGCAATTGGATTTGAAAGTTGGGAGTAAGTGTTGGGATAGATCCCAGTCGCTTAGCCGACACCAAGCTTTCTCATCTCTGAGCCGACTAGAGGAGCTACACCGTCTAAGCTACTGTCACTCAATCTGACTCGGATTGATGAGTCCTATTCAGCAGGGTCGATGCCAACCACCATCATGGACATCCGACCGACTAAAAGCAGTATATACTCCCAGTCAGCACAAAGCTGACTCGATTTTACATGCCACCCATGGCCTACTACGTCAAATAATGCTTGGTTTGTAACCGACTTCATACTCGGTATATGGCCGACTACACCATTGGACCGCGAGGCACCACCCCCCCACGGCTTTATCTTGCCGACTTCGACAATACGGGCCTCTGCTGACTAGCTGAGCATCGAACATGGCCGTCATGTCATTCTAACAGGCCACATTAAGGTTATGTCACTCAGACGTCATACTCTGGTCGGCTAGCTGCGCATCGTAATCGGATGCTATGAATTTATTAAATACGCCCACAGAATCATTTATTATACCCCACGTGCGGTAGCATTCGCCACTTTATTCATGCCGAGTAGAAAGCACGCTTGTTGTCAGTATTTAAAGATACTCACGCGGCACCATGCAGTACCATATGATAGAATATGATCGACATGATCACCTATCCTCTCACTATTTATTTTGCTCCCTTTATAAATTGAGATAAGCGGGGATCCCTCCAGGTATGCACGCTATTTGCAACCCAGAGACTCTGTTGCTCTTTTTCCTAAAGCCATCTCACCGACAAGAGTGTCGGACGATCCTCGTCGGAGCTACCTCCGACGGGACTGTCCCTCCACTCCAACACCGAGCGGAACCCAGCACCATCCTTCTTTGATCAATCTCACTATCCTCAGTCTTGACCTTAACTGTGTGCACCTTTTTCAGCGACGGTACATCATCTTCCGGCATTTTCATCGTCTACCAACAGGTGCGACTTCTAGTCGGCTCCAGACTGACTACCGACAACCCATCGAAGAAAGGTCGTAACAGAAAGAATTTAGAAAAAAAGGAAGGTGATGGTGTAGCGAGTCTTTAGACAAAATTTCCTTGATCAGATGTTTCCATGACCCATGTCCTCCCATATGCTACTACGTCACAAGATGCACCTATTACATTCGCATTTGATTCACTTCAGCAGACATTTTCTCTTATTTGGACGTAATTACTTTTGAGGTCGTGAATCCTCTGCAACCCCCACTACTGGAACCTCTGCATGGCATGCTTCACCCCCGCTCCACTCCCCTCTTTTTTTTTTTCCAATTTTTTTTTTGCCACATATTCTATTGTATCTATAAAATAGAAATCAAAGAGATAAAATGGGACCAAACTCCTCAACTGAAAAAAAATAAATAATAATATATATTATATATATATATATATATATAATATATATATATATATATATATATATATATATATATATGAAGCCCAGTCCATGATGTTGTGCTTTTGTATTGCTCTCTTCTTTCCTGTAAAACTGTCTTTATTATCTATCCATCCACGAGGCTATCCTCCTCAAATCTCTTTCTCCTCATCCAAATCTTCTTCCTCACGGAAACATCCGTTCTTAGTGGCAAAAAAAGGGAGAAAATCGCTCTATAGAATCTCTTCTGGTGCATGCATCAGAAGATTTTTATTCATTTGCATCCATCTAAATCTCATGGTCGATGCATGGTCACCAAGATTTTGTTGCATAAACTTCCTCAATTTAATAATAGGTTACCTATGTGGCTCTTATATAATTCACACACCCTTTTCCACAATAGAAATTATCATAGTTTCCATGATTGAGCTTATTAATTACATGATCGAAGGTTTTCTAATTGATCGCATAGCATTCCATTTTGGACAGGACTAATGTATTCATCAACCCACCAGTGGCACCACCTCTCGTTGGTGGGTATGGCTATGGGGTACCATTCTATGGTGGATGGGGCTGGTCTCCTTTCACATTCTTTGCACCAGGGCCCAACGTTGCGATAGGCATTGGAGGAGGGTTTGAAGTATTTGCCGCCTTCTTAGTGCTTGGAGCGATTACAACCGTTATTAGAAGATTTATTGGGCGAAGAGACGATGATGAAGATGACTATTAATGCCATATTGCTATGCCATCATTTATATAACCACGTCTGTATTAAAGGACACCAAAGTTACCACTTTTTTGTATTCGTGATTAATATCTCTACACTTGCAAAATGTATTATAAGAGTAGTAGACTAGTAGTACATCTTATTTGATCTTTTTATGGTAAAGCCCAGCACCATCTCCGCAGTCCGCTCTTCTTGCCTGAGCTCAGATTGCTCCACCAGTCCACCCCTTCCTCTCCAAGGCCAATCTAGGGTTTCGGCTTCAAGCTATTTTGCCGACTTGAACCCATTCAATTACCATGTTTATGGAGATAAACCCAAAATTAGCCCGGCACATTTACTCGGTTAAGGCCCATGACCACGATGGACGGGTATGAATGCACAAAACAAGATGGCCTTCAGTTTGGTTGGGAATGGGAATTGTATAAGTGGGTCCAACCTATTGGATTTGGACTCGGGTTGTCCCGAGTTCATGGTGATCAGTTTGGGAAAAGGTGGGAGACCACCCATACTATAATACATAGATTTAAATTTTTGAGAATGCGGGATTCAAGAATCAAAACCTAGAATCTCTGATTACTAAGTAAAGGAATGTGAACACTGGTCACAGACTTGATGTCGTATGTGAAGGCCAGTAAGCCATGAGAACATCAATTTTAGATATGACCTCCCCATTGCTCGTCCATCTATTGTCCTTTAAATCTGGAAAATAAAATGTTTCAACCACTGAACTTTGCAATTTCTAATCTCCTTTCTCATTGGAGTATGGTTATACACAGGATATCATGCATATCTCCACCATCAGCAGGCCATTGCTCCTAAAATTTCACCTTTCAGGCCTTGCCTGATTCCCATCCAAATTCCTTTGATATGCATTTGGTTTTGAAGAACACTTTTTAATCGTTCTTCTGTTTTCACCTGTAATTAACTGTTGTCTGATTGTCTACATGTCTGGATTCTTTTCTAGTTACGGAATCTAGCTTTGTTTGGCCGTTGTGAACATACTCTATTTCTGCCCAATTTGGCTTCACATCAAGTATACATTTGCTCATGGGGATCTTTCAAAGGAGGTTTTTATATTGCTTCCTTTTGGGTTATTTTATTTTTTAGTGTCTTCAGAAAATGACCCCAATTTATTGTGGTGCAGTACATGCATGTTAGATTGTGAATGAACCATATCCTAGGATATACTAATTTGATCAAGCGGCAGCTCCTTTCTTAATTTCTGCATCATTGATGACACTTCTAGACCATGGTACACACTTTGACAGCCGAGTTTAAATGGAAATGAATGTATAATTCCAATATAACTGAATGATGAAAAATTGAACCAAGAATTAACTGTTTTGCTTATAAAAGATCCATATTATGACTAGGATGATCATATTTAGCATAATGAACCATGCATACCGGCCAAACTTAGAAATATCGCAGAAACTCTATTCGATTTTCCCAAGCATAACCTTCTCAGCTATGAGTTTGCCTGCTCAACTCTCCTTCTAACTGTTAGCTAGGCCTCCAGATGATTCCTGAAGGTCTGTAATCTTCACCAAATATTTAGTACACAGATAAATTCTTTTTGGTTAACCCAAGAAATCAAACATACTTCCATTAAGGAAATTAGGCCTCATGGCTCCATCATAGATCGGGCATGGATAAATCGGTTGGGTGTGGGTATTGTGATAGGCTTGATATTAGGATTCGAACCCAATTAGATCTGACCTGGAGTCAACTTGAGAAAAATATTTCACTTGCATTTCATTAAAATGATTTTAATGACTAGCCTTTTTACTCGATCATGACATGTTTGAGCTAATTATATGGATAAATGATCTCTCGACTTCGCTTTTCTTCGCTCAAAAGTGGCGTGTCGAACTGTCGATGGCTTTGCATTTGATATGCAGTTTGCTGATTATTGTTTCTTGGAGCTTTAGGCTTGTGGAGCTGGTGCATATAACTAAATTTTTACATTTGGTTTGTCCTGTTCTTAAGTTCCTACCTATGAGATTAGGTGCCGTCAGGAGTCGACCAAGTTGAAGAGACAGGCAACCTATAAAGCATGTTTTTCTGGTGACTAATAACGTTTCAATTTATGTGTTGTATTTT
Source organism: Elaeis guineensis (assembly GCF_000442705.2). Lineage (NCBI taxonomy): Eukaryota > Viridiplantae > Streptophyta > Magnoliopsida > Arecales > Arecaceae > Elaeis > Elaeis guineensis. The sequence goes on from NC_026000.2 coordinate 2,189,369, forward strand.
TTTTGTCTTCAAAGTAATAGAGGCTAAGGAATAAACCCACCAGCCGCTAGTTTTTATTAAGTCGTAAAAGTTAACAGAAGTTGACATGCGAGAGATTACACAGCAGACACCCCAAAATGATCTTAACAACCAAAACCATAGAATTCCCGAAAAAAAAATGTGAAGCAGATGAAAAATATCAAGAAGGGACACAGACACCCGAGATAATGAGAAACCTGATGAGAAATAACAAGACTGAAGTCAATCTGAATTAGCACAAAGCAGTCAAAAGCCACAGCTTCAGCAGTCCACAGAATAGACCGTGCAAGCGAAGTCTCAACCAATTGGCACAAACATCTTTTAAATCCCTCTCAGGACCGGCAACATTAATAGAGGTGGAAAAAAAAAAAAAAAATGTTAGCGACTCATATGTTTCCTGTTTACTTCTCAATCTTGCAGGTGTCGATTAAAGGAGCACAGGAGAGTCAGGCATCTTGTCCATGAGATTCCTATCTGGTGTCACGGAAAAAATGAGCAATAAAAGACAGACATGTTACTTGGTTTTTAACGCTTTGAGATTTTGGTGTAGGCCTCGAGATTCAGATCACTTGGAAGGAAGAAAGCATCCGGACAACAGGGGATGGGAGATATTTTAAATAAAAAAGCAGGGGAGAACAGGAAGATAAGAAGGGGATGGGGGGGGGGGGACCATCTGGGTGATTCCTTCTCCTCATCACAATCCTGTTTTCTGGCTTTCGTACCTCGTGCGTCAAATCGAGGATTCATTAATGGTGGAAAGTGTCAAGAGTATGCGGTAGCGATTTGTCGCCAGAATCTCCGCCCATTGCTTTCCAATGGCCCCGGGCATATCCGTCCCCATCCATCAACCACCCTCCCATATCTCTTGCCTCTAAATCCACTAAACAATCCAGCTATGCAGAAATCTTCTTCTAAGCAATTGACTATCACCAATTGTGTGCATGGTCAATGGCTCCATCAGTCATCACCCATCTCTCAACTCCTACCTAATTATCCATCTGATCTCTATCAAGTCAAAGTAACATACATTTCAGTTTCATTTATATAGATTTAAGAACTTTTTTTAAAAGCAATGTAGCTTTAATTGTGAAGGAGGTACCCTTGTTCGGTACGTCTATTTGGTTGGAGGCAATCTGAAAATAAAATCCATACTAGATTAGTATGAAAAGAGGATGAAAATGACTGTAAAATAAATGA